>NW_017052967.1:0-230 GCF_001483705.2 Eufriesea mexicana | reverse complement strand
AATTCAATTTTATTGACATTTTCGACTAATATCGAAGTGAGCTATCTTTCTTGCATCAATGAGATGGAAAGATTCTATTGGCGTGCTATTGCCATTGCAATGCATTAGAATTTGGTCGTAAAGTTCAATTTCATCGACATTTTCGTCTACTATCGAGGTGAGCTACATTTTTTGCATAAATAAGGCGGAGAGATTCAATTGTCGTGCTATAGGCATTGCAGTGCAATAGA
>NW_017052966.1:0-230 GCF_001483705.2 Eufriesea mexicana | reverse complement strand
ATGTCAATAAAATGGAATTTTCCACGAGGATTCAATTGCATTGCAATGCCTATAGTACGCCAAGAGAATCTATCCAACTTATATATGAGAGAAAGTTAACTCACCACCATATTAGCCGAAAATCTCAATAAAACTGCATTTTCCGACCACATTCAACATCATTGCAGTGTCTATAGCACGCCAATAGTATCTACCCTGCTTATTTAGGCAAGAAAGGTAGCTCACCACGA
>NW_017052965.1:0-230 GCF_001483705.2 Eufriesea mexicana | reverse complement strand
AGAATTCAATACTACTGACAGTTTCGACTATTATCCTGGTGAGATAACATTCTCGCATATATCTGTAGGATAGATTCTATTGGCGTGCTATAGGCATACCAATGCAATAAAATCTTCCTGGAATATTCAATTTTATTGACATTTTCGACTAATTTCGTGGTGAGCAGTCTTCCTTGCATAGGTAAGAAGGAGAGATTCTACTGGCGTGCTACAGACATTGCAATGCTATA
>NW_017052964.1:0-230 GCF_001483705.2 Eufriesea mexicana | reverse complement strand
CATCAATACCTCAATCCATTCATACGTACATACATCCATACGGCCATCAATCTATACATCCATCCATCCATACATCCAACCATCCATACATACGTCGATCCATAGATCCATCCATGAATACATCCATCCACACGTCCATCCATTAATCCATGCATCCATAGAGACTCCAATGCATACATCCTTGCATACACCAATACATTCATCCATACATACATCCATAGATACATACT
>NW_017052963.1:0-230 GCF_001483705.2 Eufriesea mexicana | reverse complement strand
TTCTGCATAAACATGGAGGAAAGAGTTTATTGGTATGATATATCCAACGCAATGCAATTGTGTATGACTGAATATTTCAATTTTACTGACACTCTCGGCTAGTATGACGGTGAGCAGACTCATCTGAACAAATACGATGGAAGGATACTATTTGCTTGCTGTAGACATTGCATAATTTTAGAACCAGCCTGGAAAATTCAATCCTATTGACATTTTCGACCAATACCGTT
>NW_017052962.1:0-230 GCF_001483705.2 Eufriesea mexicana | reverse complement strand
AAGACCAGGGCGCACCGAAATGCGAATGGCTAGACATCGTGGGTGTTTTAGTGGGTAAAAATCCCACATACCCCGGCCCCCTCCCCTTAGGGTGCCGGGTATCCTTGGAAGATTTCCCCCACGTGGAAAAAAAATAAAGAAAATAGTATATCTTTGGCTTTTGTGCCTTACACTGCTAATTGGTTGCGTTCTGCTATCTGTTGTGCTCTAGTATATTCTGCTCGGCTCTG
>NW_017052961.1:0-230 GCF_001483705.2 Eufriesea mexicana | reverse complement strand
TGCCATTCCCATAGTCGAGCAGGGTATAGTAGAACAATGTAGAGCGTAGAAATCCATCGAAAATCAGAGTATAGCACAAAAGTCAAAGTTACCCGATCCTAACCTACAAGACGTCATCACCATTGCTGGCAACCTCATCTCCAAGCAGAACGTATTAGAGGAGAGTGGAGCGTAGAAGCCCAACGAATGGCTGCGCATAGGCAGAAAAGTCAATGCTATCCATACCTGAC
>NW_017052960.1:0-230 GCF_001483705.2 Eufriesea mexicana | reverse complement strand
CATATAAATATTCATACATATGCACTTCCATACACCTGTCCATCCGTCCATACATCCATCCATCCATACATACACCCATCCATCTTTCCATACATCCATCGATCCATCCATCCATCCATACAATCATCCATTAATACATCCATACATCCATACATACATCCATCCGCACACCCATCCGTACATCCATACATCCGCCCATCCGCAAATACATCTACCCAACCATACATCCA
>NW_017052959.1:0-230 GCF_001483705.2 Eufriesea mexicana | reverse complement strand
TATAAACCAAAGAGTCTCACTTATTCAACCACATTCACACTCACACCTCTAAAACCAAGATTCAAACGGACCGTGTATCCAAGCTAAGAAAAGCAGTAGTTAACAAAGCAGTCTCGTCAACGGTAATTAACCTTCAAATTAAAACAAATCCCTCAAACTTCCTCGACCAGAAGTTGCCCAAAGAATACCAATTTTCCTTACAGTACTCCCCTTACCACTTAAATTACAAA
>NW_017052958.1:0-230 GCF_001483705.2 Eufriesea mexicana | reverse complement strand
CTATTGCTTGGGTCCGCCGAGCCAAGCGCAATCTACAGGAGCACAGTAGAGCACAATAATCCAACGCATTTCTGCCTACAGCACAAGGGTGGAAGATATCTTAACATAACATGTAGCAGCCTAACTGAACCGACGGAAACTAACAAAACATATGTTGCTGAACCTAAAATTTCTGGTGTGTACGGACGAATCAGAGTATATTATAGCACACTAGAGTGCAGGTATCCACC
>NW_017052957.1:0-230 GCF_001483705.2 Eufriesea mexicana | reverse complement strand
TGCAGCCTTCTACTTGCCATAGAATAGATCTATTCAAAGTATATATTCTGTTCTAGCTTGGTGTATAGGTCGCCAAACGCCTTCAAACAATGGCAGGTACAGCCATCTACTTGCCAGAGAGTAGGACTATTCAATATCTATAATCCGTTATAGCTTGGAGAATACATCGCCTAGCGCCTTCAATCCCATGGCAAGTACAGCCATCTACTTGCCAGAGAATAGGTCTATTC
>NW_017052956.1:0-230 GCF_001483705.2 Eufriesea mexicana | reverse complement strand
CTATTGCCACTGCAGTGCAATAGAATCTGGATGGAAAATTCAATTTCATTGACATTTTCTTCTGATATCGTGGTGAGCTAACTTTCTTGCATAAACAAGGAGGAACGATTATATTGGTAAGCTATAACCATTGCGGTGCTATAGAATCTGGCTGGAAGTTGCATTCCTATTGTCATTTTCGACTAATATCGTGGTGAGCTAGCTTCCTTGCGTAAGTTAGGAGGAAGGAT
>NW_017052955.1:0-230 GCF_001483705.2 Eufriesea mexicana | reverse complement strand
TACAGCCATCACCACATTACCGTACCCGTTCGACCACATTGTGCATTGATCATGTAAGTTCCAAGGTAATTCTAGAATAAACGACGCATAGTACTGTTATGACTAGTGATATATGTATATATATTTGATAATATCGTACTAAGTACATCTTCCATCAGAACACTGCAGCCGTTGGAGTAATCCGTTCACTGATGATTTATATCCTGCAGCAACTCCAGAATGAAAAAAGG
>NW_017052954.1:0-230 GCF_001483705.2 Eufriesea mexicana | reverse complement strand
GAGGCTCATATAAAAGCGGAGCCGCGCGACTTCTCATGTCCTTGCCGGGTGGAGCTAGGTCGAAGTGCCTCGGGATATGGACCAGGCACTTACGCGGCTACACCAGTGGGACCTAGGTGACAATCCCTATTGTCAGATTTGGGCAAGTTGGCTTTGGTAAATGAAATGTATACAGTCTTCTTCCGGTTTTATATTCTCGTTTCGATTCGGACATATCGTTGTTGTCTCTA
>NW_017052953.1:0-230 GCF_001483705.2 Eufriesea mexicana | reverse complement strand
GCTATAAACATTGCAATGCTATACAATCGTCGTGGAAAATTCAATTTTATTGACATTTTCGACAAATTTCGTGGTGAGCTAGCTTCGTTGCATAGGTAAGGACAGACGACACGTTCGGGGCGCTACAGCCATTGCAATGCTGCGGAATCTGTCAGGAAAATTCAATGTTATTGACATTTTCGGCTAATATCGTTGTGAGTTAACTTTCTCGCATTAATAAGGAGGAAGGA
>NW_017052952.1:0-230 GCF_001483705.2 Eufriesea mexicana | reverse complement strand
ATGTATTGATGTATGTATGGATGTATGGATGGGTGGATGGAATGGTGGATGGATGTATGTATGAATGGATGAATGAATGTATGAATCGATGGATGTATATACGTATGGATGTATGGATCGATGGATCTATGGATGGATGGAGGCATGGGTGGATAGATTTATGGACGTATGGATGTATGAATGTATGTATGTATGGATGGATGGCTGTATGGATGGATGAATGTGTGATT
>NW_017052951.1:0-230 GCF_001483705.2 Eufriesea mexicana | reverse complement strand
GAATCCGGTCGATCGGTCGCGACGAAATCTCCGCCGACTACCCCTTTGCACGCGAAATCGCGGATAGAAACGGCGGAGAGGGATCAGGAATAGGAGAGATCGGTGGAAGATCGTCGGGCCTGTTGAAAGCTTTTCCGTATATTTCCGAAAGCGAGCGATCGTCGCGCACGCTGGCGTATTTATAGATCGACCGTTAAAAACCGCATATCCGAGTCACGCCGATGGCCGGC
>NW_017052950.1:0-230 GCF_001483705.2 Eufriesea mexicana | reverse complement strand
CAAGTACAGCCATCTACTTGCCAGAGAATTGGTCTATCCAAAATCAATAATGTGTTATAGCATCCTGAATGCATATCATAACGCCTTCAATCCGATGGTAAGTACAGGCATCTTCTTACCAGAGAAAAGGTCTATTGAAAGTCTATAGTCTGTTATAGCTTGGTGAGTAGATCGCCTAACGCATTGAATCCAATGGCAGGTACAGCCACCTACTTGCCAGAGCATAGGTC
>NW_017052949.1:0-230 GCF_001483705.2 Eufriesea mexicana | reverse complement strand
TAAAATTGTACTTCCATGCCACATTCTATAGCATTGCATAGGCTATTGCACGCGAATAGAATCCTTCCTCCTTGCTTATGCAAGAAATTTAGATCGCCACGATATTAGTCGAAAAAGTCAATAAAATTGTCCTTTCCGGACTGGCTCCATAACATTGAAATGGCTATAGCACGCCAATTGCATAAACCCTCCCTCTTTATGAAAGAAAGCTAGCTCGCCACGATGTAAGT
>NW_017052948.1:0-230 GCF_001483705.2 Eufriesea mexicana | reverse complement strand
ATAGAAGTGTACAGCACAAGAGTCAAAACTATCCTATTCTAGTTTATCCAATCTTGACATAAATAGACGAAACATAGTTAAACCTAGCGTACCACGACCACTATTGCTAACCTCCCCAGAGTCGAGCAGAACGGAGTAGAGGAAAGGAGAGCGCAGAAATATATAGGATTGCAGGGTACGGCACAATGGTTGTGTCAAAACAAACATAACCCAAGCTAGCGTAGCCTAAC
>NW_017052947.1:0-230 GCF_001483705.2 Eufriesea mexicana | reverse complement strand
GGCCAGTAACCGGCAGCAATAAAGAAGATTGCCAAATATATGTAGGAATGGTGAGCGTGGTCGGTCGTATGTGCAGTAAACGACGGCTCGCGGAATATTTCGCGCTCGAACGACGACAATTCCTACATATACACAATAACTGAATATACATAGAAAGTACCGAACTTTGAACAATTCAGCATTTAGGACTAGGCTGTTAGGAGACCGTAAAGGGTTTCTTTGACCTGCTC
>NW_017052946.1:0-230 GCF_001483705.2 Eufriesea mexicana | reverse complement strand
CTGGCACGTTAGGTTGGGTTAGGCTACGTTCGCTTAGGCTATGTTGGGTTAAGTTTGATTAGGTTAGTTTGGACTCTCAGGCCATAACTTCTATTCGGCGGATGTCTGTGATCCACTCTGCCCTACTGTATTCTGCTTTTCCCTGTGGAGGCCAGCAATCGTGAGGTCAAGTTATGTTACCATATCTGCAACTTTTGTGCTATTCACTGCAATGCGGTTGATTTTTGCGC
>NW_017052945.1:0-230 GCF_001483705.2 Eufriesea mexicana | reverse complement strand
ATATGACATTCTAAATAACTTTCATTTTTAAAAATAAAAAAAAATGCTCATATAAGTATTGTATATTATGGCATTTCTTTTCAAGGGGTTAAACGTCCCTTAAATGAATCGTACAACGCATCATACATCATAAAAATAACAAACTGAGGAAAATTTTGTAATTAACACTAGATTTACGGAACCCGTCAATTTGACAGATGGGTTGCTCCAATTATACGATGGTAACAGAT
>NW_017052944.1:0-230 GCF_001483705.2 Eufriesea mexicana | reverse complement strand
CTGGTTAATCTAGGCTCCATTCAATCTTGGAGTCAAAATACACCGGATTTAGGACTCCTTACAGCGCGTTATTGGCATGCGAACAGCTCTCCTCGCGAAATCGCGGTCATGTAAACTCGACCCGTTCCTTGTAGCACTGTTGGTTCCTATCGATCAATTTTAGAGATGCGGAGGAAGTTATCCGCGTTGTAGAAATCGAAGTAAATCGGTTAAGGAAGGCCTTACATCGG
>NW_017052943.1:0-230 GCF_001483705.2 Eufriesea mexicana | reverse complement strand
CTTCCTTGCACTGTTGAGGGCAGAAATAGCTGCCTCGGCACGTTTGTTTGTGTTAGGCTACGCATGATTATGTTCCGTTCGTCTATGTTAGTCTTGGGTAGCTTTGACTTTTCTGATATTCACTGCGATTCTATGGACTTATTCGTTCTGCTCTACACTAATGTGTCCTGCTTGGCTCTGGAGAGGACAGCGGTTGTGGTTGCGTCACGTTAGGTTGTGTTTCGTTACGT
>NW_017052942.1:0-230 GCF_001483705.2 Eufriesea mexicana | reverse complement strand
CGAAATTTTTCCATACGTCGAATCCACGGCAATCGGTCGAGGTTGACAACTCGCTACAGACAAAGATATCAAATTTCTGACTATCGTGACAGCTATCCTTGTATTGAAAATTTTAGGACAAGAATTAAGGCTACGAGTTTTGATACTGCCTCTGAACGCCATTTCGTTAAGTACCCGAGTCTGCAAATTGAATTCGTAGTAAAAAGAGTAATAATCCTGTGCGTTCAAGA
>NW_017052941.1:0-230 GCF_001483705.2 Eufriesea mexicana | reverse complement strand
CTGCATCTCTGCAGAAGGCAGGAACACGCCGAATAGCAATATTGAACGCAAAAGGCAAGGCTAACGTGTCCAAACTTAACCAAACATAGCGTAATCGAATGTAACCTAACTCAAGCTATCGTCACGTGGACACCATTGCTGGCCAACCCAGAGACAAGCAGAATATGTTAGAGATCAGTAGAGCGCAGAAATCTACTGAATCGCAGCGTATAACCTAGAAGTGAAAGCCA
>NW_017052940.1:0-230 GCF_001483705.2 Eufriesea mexicana | reverse complement strand
CTTTCTAGACAGGTTCTACAGCATTGCAATGGCTATAGCTCGCCAAGAGGATCTTTCCTGCTTACCTACGCGAGGAACATAGCTCACCACGATATTAGTCGAATATGTAAACGAACTTGGACTTTCAAGGCATATTCTACTGAATTGCAATGGCTATAGCACTCGAAAAGCATCTTTCCTTCTTACTTACGCAAGGAAGTTAGCTCACCACGATATCAGTCGAAAATGTC
>NW_017052939.1:0-230 GCF_001483705.2 Eufriesea mexicana | reverse complement strand
GAGGTCAGCAATAGGGTGCTAGGCATGTAAGCTTGGACTAGGTTATGCTGGGTTTGGCCAGGACATCTACTACTTTTTCCCTTTACACTCCAATGCGGCGGATTTCTGCGCACAGCTGTACTTTAGTATATGCAGCTTTGCTCTCGGGACGTCAGAAGTAATTGCGTAGGCTCCGTAGTTTGAGTTATGTTACGTTTGATTAATATGTGATATGATAGCTTTGACTTTTG
>NW_017052938.1:0-230 GCF_001483705.2 Eufriesea mexicana | reverse complement strand
GAGCTTTGCAATGCCCATAGCACGCCAATATATTCTTTCCTCCTCATATATGCTAGAAAGTTATCTCACAACGATATTAGTCGAAAATGACAATAAATTTGAATTTTCCAAACAAATTCCATATCAATTCAATGGCTATAGCACGCCAATAGTATCTTTCCTCATTGTTTATGCAAGAAAGTTTGCTCACCAGAATATTAGTCGAAAATGCCAATAAAATTGAACTTTCC
>NW_017052937.1:0-230 GCF_001483705.2 Eufriesea mexicana | reverse complement strand
CAGGCAAGGTCGGGTCTGGAGAGGTCAGGTCAGATCATGTCTGGCCAGGTCATGTCAGGTCAGGTCAGGTCATGTCAGGTCAGGTCAGGTCAGGTTAGGTCAGTTTTGGTCAGGTCATGCCAAGTCAGGTCATGTCAGGCAAGGTCAGTTTAGGTCAGATCATGTCCGGTCAGGTCAGGTCAGGCCAGGCCAGGCCAGATCATATACGGTTAGGTCAGATCATGTCAGGT
>NW_017052936.1:0-230 GCF_001483705.2 Eufriesea mexicana | reverse complement strand
CACGATATTAGTCGAAGATGTCAATAAAATTGAATTTTCGAGGCAGCTTCTATAGCATTTCAACGGCTATAGCACGCCAGTATAATCTTTCCTCCTTACATTTGCATGAAAGCTAGGTCACCGCGATGTTGGTCCAAAATGTCAGTAAGATTGAATACTCCGGGCACATTCTACAGCACTGCAACGGCTATAGCGCGCCAATAGTATATTTCCTCCTTATTTATGCACGA
>NW_017052935.1:0-230 GCF_001483705.2 Eufriesea mexicana | reverse complement strand
ATAGCCAAACGTATCCTAGCTAATCCTAATGTTCTAGGAGCACTATTACTGGCATTATCAGAGGAAGGCAAAACATACTAGGCCACAGTAGAGCGCAGAAGTCCACTGCATTACAGTTAACAGTACAGAAGACGAAGGTATCCTAGCCTAACCCAAACAAACCCAAACAAACCAAACGTAACCTAACTCCACGTAACGAGCCGCGACCACTATTGCTGGACTCCGCAGGG
>NW_017052934.1:0-230 GCF_001483705.2 Eufriesea mexicana | reverse complement strand
ATACTTCAGACTTCTGTGCTACACACTGCTATCCTCCGACTTCTGCGTTCCACTGCGTTCTGACATTTTCTGCTTGGCTCCGCTGTGGCCAATAATAGTTATCTCGGCTAGTTAATTTGATATAGCTACGCGTCCTTATCGTAGATAATGAGGGTTTGGTCACGATATCTTTGACTTTCGTGATATACACCGTTATTCGGTGGACTTCTGTGATCTAGAGTACTCTGTCA
>NW_017052933.1:0-230 GCF_001483705.2 Eufriesea mexicana | reverse complement strand
AGTTGTCCAAACAGCAGTGTATAGCACAAAAGTCAAAGTTATACTATTCTACCCTAAACAAACCGGGCATAAACATTCACAACGCACGTCAGCCTAACTTACCGAGGCACACTACAGCTGGCCTTCACATATCCATGCAGAATATACTAGAGCACATTGGAGGGTATGAATCCACCGCATAGAAGTTTATAGCATAAAAGTCAAAGCCATCCTAACCAAACGTATCCCAA
>NW_017052932.1:0-230 GCF_001483705.2 Eufriesea mexicana | reverse complement strand
TGTAATGTTGGCTATAACTTTTGTGCTGTGCACTGCTTTTCGGTGGATTTCTGCGCTCTACTGTGCTCTAGTACGTCTTGCTTTTCTCTGGGGAGGGCAGCAATATCGGTCTCGGTACGTTAGGTGCAGCAATGCTATGTTCGCTTATGCTCGGCTTGATAAGGTTTGGTTTGGGTAGCTTCGACTCTTCTGATATACTCTGCGATTCTACGGATTTCTGTGTTCCACTC
>NW_017052931.1:0-230 GCF_001483705.2 Eufriesea mexicana | reverse complement strand
TAACTCAACCGAACGTGCTACGAACCGTATTTCTGGCCTCACCAAAGACAAGCGGATGCTGGTTCAGATATGCAGGGCATGGGTATCGAACGAATAGCAGTTCGTAGCTCCAGAGTCGAAGATATCCTGCCCTAACAGAACCGAATGTAACAAAGCCGAACGTAATATAACTAAACCTAACGTGCCTAGACCACAATTTCTGGCTTCCGCAGAGCCAACCAGGATATACT
>NW_017052930.1:0-230 GCF_001483705.2 Eufriesea mexicana | reverse complement strand
TTAGCGGAGAATGGAACGCAGAAATCCATAGTACCGCAGTGTATATCAGAGAAGTCAAAGCTACCCAAACTTAACCCAAAGCACCAGAACATAGCCAAACATAGCCTAACCCAACTAACCTGCGGAAACCGATATTTCTGAGCACCCAGAGCCAAGCAGGGCACACTAGAGCACAGTAGAGCGCAGGATTCCATCTTATATCAGTATACAGCATAAAAGATAAAGCTACC
>NW_017052929.1:0-230 GCF_001483705.2 Eufriesea mexicana | reverse complement strand
TGTCAGGATATGCTTGACTCTTGCGCTATACGCTTCAATGCGGTGGGTTTCTGGGCTCTGCTGCGCTCTGGTCTATTCTGCTTGGCTCTAGCGAGGCCAGCAAGAGTGGTCTCGGTATATTAGGTTGAGATATGCCACGTTTGGTTATGCAACGTTCGGTAAGTTTGGGGTAGGATAGTTTAGAAGTCTGTGCTATACACTGCTATCCACCGTTTTCTGCGCTCTACTGC
>NW_017052928.1:0-230 GCF_001483705.2 Eufriesea mexicana | reverse complement strand
CCGAACGTAACATGACTCAAAATAACGTGTTGAGACCACTATTGCTGGCATTCCCAGAGCCATGCTGAAAATAGTAGAACACTGTAAGTCGCAGAAATCCTCTTAATAGCAGACCATTGCTCTATAGACAAAGCTATCCTCCCCTAACCCAACCAATAGTGACATAACCAAATCTAACGTAACCCAGCCTAACCTGCCGCGACCACTACTGCGGGCCCTCTCGCAGCCAA
>NW_017052927.1:0-230 GCF_001483705.2 Eufriesea mexicana | reverse complement strand
GCTGTAGCACGCCAATAGAATCTGTCCTCCTTATTTATGCAAGAAACTTATCTCACCACGATACTAGCCGAAAATGGCAATAAAATTGAGTTTCCCAGCCTGATTCTATAGCATTGCAATGGCTATAGCACGCCAATAGGTTCTTTCCTATTTACTTATGCAAGAATATCGGCTCACCACGATATTAGTCGAAAATGTAAATAAAATTGAATATTCCAGCCAGATTCTAC
>NW_017052926.1:0-230 GCF_001483705.2 Eufriesea mexicana | reverse complement strand
AGAGAATAGGTCTATTCAAAATCTATAACCTCCTACAGCTTGGTGAATAGATCGCCTAACGCAATCAATCCGATGCAAATACAGCCATCTACCTGCCAGAGAAGAATTCTAATCAAAATCTAAAATCTGTTATAGCTTGGTGAATAGATCGCCTCACGCCATCAATACAATGGCATGTACAGGCATCCACTTGCCAGAGAATAGGTCGATTCAATATCCATAATCTGTTA
>NW_017052925.1:0-230 GCF_001483705.2 Eufriesea mexicana | reverse complement strand
TCCGGTTATGCTTGGTCTGGTAAGGATATATTTGACCTTCGTGCTCGACACTGATATTCTATGGACTTCTGCGCTCTACTGAGCTCTATTGTACTCTGCGTGCCCCTAGGGACGCCAGCGATGGTGGTCGCGGCGTGATGGAATGCGTTACCTTAAGTTTGATTAGACTTGGCTTGGTTACGCTTCGTTGGGATTGCTTTGAATCTTGTGCCGTAAACAGCTCTTTGGCG
>NW_017052924.1:0-230 GCF_001483705.2 Eufriesea mexicana | reverse complement strand
CCATCCATATATACATCCTTACGTCCATCCATTCATTCTCCATCCATTCATTCATCCATCCATCCATACATCCATACATATGTACATCCATACATACATACATTCGTATCATCCATACATTCGTACATCCATACACACATTAATCCATACATACGTCTACCCATACATCCCTCCATCCATACACCCATACATCCATACATGCATACATCCATACATACATGCATCCGTAC
>NW_017052923.1:0-230 GCF_001483705.2 Eufriesea mexicana | reverse complement strand
CGTTTTGCTCTGGTCTAATATAACCTGCTTCTCTCTGGGAGAGCCGAAATAGTGGGCGCGGCACGTTAAGTAGGGATAGGTTACGTTCGTTTTGGCTATTCTGGTATATGTTATGCTTATATAGCTTTGACCTTTCTGCTACACACTGCCATTCTATTGACATCTGTGCTCCACTCTCTTCTAATATGCCCTGCTTGGCGACGTGGGGCAAGCAAAAGTGTACTAGGCAC
>NW_017052922.1:0-230 GCF_001483705.2 Eufriesea mexicana | reverse complement strand
GCTAACTTTCTTGGATGAATATGGACGAAAGATTCTATTGGCGTGCTATAGCCATTGCAATTCGATAGTATCTGGATTGAAAATTCAATTTTATTGACATTTTCGACTAATATCGAGGTGGGCTAGATGTCTTGTTTAAATAAGGAGGAGAGATACTATTGTCGTGATATGGCCATTGCAATGCTATAGAATCTTCCTCGAAAATTCAATTTTATTGACATTGTCGACTA
>NW_017052921.1:0-230 GCF_001483705.2 Eufriesea mexicana | reverse complement strand
TTATTAAGCTTAACTGCCAGTCTTCTCGGTCGATTAATCAGAGTCATTAGATTTGAATTACCAACCTTGCTGCTTGATTAACATTCCTAGTTTAATATTGCGAAACGACACCAATCCTCTTGAATCAGTTGCTAGACAATCGACTATAAATACGAGTGTCGTAATATGAGTATTAAAATATCCGTATCTGTTATTTAAATTTTAATTCAGATCTCTAAACAGTGTGCATA
>NW_017052920.1:0-230 GCF_001483705.2 Eufriesea mexicana | reverse complement strand
AAAAGGATCTTTCCTCCTTACCTATGCAAGGAAGTTTGCTCACCACGATCTTAGTCGAAAATGTCAGTAAAATTGTATTTTCCAACAAGATTCCAGAGCATTTTAATGGCTAAAGCACGCCAATATTATCTTTCCTCCTTATTTATGCAAGAAAGTTAGCTCACCAAGATATTAGTCGAAAATATCAATAAAATAATATTTTCCAGCCAGATTCTGCAGCATTGCAATGG
>NW_017052919.1:0-230 GCF_001483705.2 Eufriesea mexicana | reverse complement strand
GATAGCTTTGACCCTCTTGGTATACACTGTTATTCCGTGCATTTCTGCGCTCCACTGCGTACTGCTCTATTCTGCTTGGCCGCTGGGAGCCGAGCAGTAGCGGCTGCGGGTCGCTATGTCAAGTTATGCTGCGTTTTTCTCGGTTATATTCGTGTGGGTTTGGTTTCGATAGCTTTGACTTCTGTATTATACACAGCGATACAATGGATTTCTGCGCTCTACATTCCACT
>NW_017052918.1:0-230 GCF_001483705.2 Eufriesea mexicana | reverse complement strand
CACACAACCATCCATCAATACATACATCCATCCATACATCCAAACATACATCCACACATACACTCATACACATCCATACATACATCCATAGATATATCTATACAAACATCCGTACATACATCCAAACATCCATCCACTCATGCATCCATATATACGACCTTCCATCGATCCATACATCCGTTCTTCCACCCATCCTCTCACCCGCTCTTCAGTTCATCCACCCATCCATT
>NW_017052917.1:0-230 GCF_001483705.2 Eufriesea mexicana | reverse complement strand
AATGGACTTATTCTCTGACATGTAGATGGCTGTACTAGCCATTTGATTGAAGGCGTTAGGCGAACTCCTCACCAAGCTATAACAGCTTATAGATTTTGAAAATCCTATTCTCCGGTAAATAGATGGCTGTCCTTGCAATTGGTTGAAGACGCTAGGCGACCTACTAGCCTAGCTATAACAGATTATAGACTTTGAATATACCTATTCTCTGGCAAGTACATGGCTGTACT
>NW_017052916.1:0-230 GCF_001483705.2 Eufriesea mexicana | reverse complement strand
TTCGGACACCCTGTATACACTCTGTATAGTACGTTAATACTAGTACTCTTTCACACGATTTCTACAGTGTCGAAGGTTACGAAGTTCAAAACCTGAGATTCTTCCCTGACAGGTGAACCTATTTATTCGCTTGATGCCCCGGAAACTTAAAGAAATCAAGCCTGTTCTAATTTTCCCAAATTTTTCACCCCTTTGAACCCCTAGAAGAAACTAATCGCGCTTTCTCCGAC
>NW_017052915.1:0-230 GCF_001483705.2 Eufriesea mexicana | reverse complement strand
GATTGCATATCTTTGGCTATTTTGCTATACACTGCAATGCGGCGGGTTTCTGCGCTCTACTGTACTGTAGTATATTCTGCTCGTCACTGTGGAAGCCAGAAATAGTGGTCTAGACACGATAGTTTTGATTAGGTTACTTACGGTTGTTTTCGATTGGCTGGGTTTGTAAATGGTAGATTCGTCTTTTGTGCTTTACACTGCTTTTCGGCGGATTTCTGAGCTCTGCTGAG
>NW_017052914.1:0-230 GCF_001483705.2 Eufriesea mexicana | reverse complement strand
GATCGGAAAGATCTAGAGATCGATATAGTACAGACGAATCGCGGGATCAATTGGTGTTGAAAAGATAAGTTTAACCACTTGCGCTATAAAGACGTGCCACGCACGTCGAGATGCTTTCGTTCCAAAGCCGCCAGCGACGTGTATACCACGTCGATAGGCATTTGTCACAGAAACAAAAACGACGTGTCTGCCACGTCGGCTAACAGTTAGCTCGCAGACGCGATGGGTCA
>NW_017052913.1:0-230 GCF_001483705.2 Eufriesea mexicana | reverse complement strand
CCATTCATTCATACATCCATACATGCGTACATCCGTACATCCGTACAAACGTTCATCCATACCACAATCCATCCATACATCCATCCACCCATCCAACCATTCATCCATACAGACATCCATCCATACATTCATCTTTACATACATCCATCCATCCATACATCAACCCTTCCATACATCCATCGAACCATACATCCATCCATCCATACAAGTACCCATCCATACACGCATCG
>NW_017052912.1:0-230 GCF_001483705.2 Eufriesea mexicana | reverse complement strand
GAGGAAAGATTCTATTGGCCAGCTATGGCCATTGCAATTCTATAGTATCTGGGTGGAAAATTCTATTTTATTGACATCATCAACTATTATCGTGGCGAGCTGACATCCTTGCATTAATAATGAGGAAAGAACCTATTGGCGTGCTATCGCCATTGCAGTGCTATAGAATCCGGCTCGAAAATTCAATTTCATTGACATTTTCGACTAATATCGTGGTGATCTAACTTTCT
>NW_017052911.1:0-230 GCF_001483705.2 Eufriesea mexicana | reverse complement strand
GCAGAAGTCAACAGCATAGCAGTGCAAAGCACAAAAGTGAAAGATACCCTAACATAACCTCACATAACGTAGCCATCACAAACGTTGGGTAACTCTACCTAACGCGGCGTGACCACGATTGCTGGACTCCCAGTGCGACGCAGAAAATATTAGTACACTGTGGAGCGCAGAAATGCGCGGATAGCAGTGTATGGCGCAATATCCATACTATCCTATCCTAACCTCACCAA
>NW_017052910.1:0-230 GCF_001483705.2 Eufriesea mexicana | reverse complement strand
CTCGGGAGGCGCCCTACAGTCGCCATTTGATAAAATTTCGAAGCTCGATATTCATAAATATGTCAAATTTTAAATAATGCAACGGTGTGCAAGGTATCGAAATCAAATAATTCTACGTGTTAATTATCATATGATTTCTTATTCACTGCTCAGAAAAATATTGTCAACTTTGTAACAGAAAATCTTTAAACTCCTATCCTTGTTTGGCCAAAAAATCGTCGAGTGCAAAG
>NW_017052909.1:0-230 GCF_001483705.2 Eufriesea mexicana | reverse complement strand
TAATATTGCTGTGAGCTGACTTTCTTGCATATATAAGGAGGAAATATTCTGTTGGCCTGCTATTGGCATTGCAAAGCTGTTGAACCTAGAAGGATAGTACAGATTTATTTACATTTTCGAATAGAATCGTGGTGAGCTATCTTTCATGCATAAATAAGGAGGAAAGTTTCTATTGGCGTGTTATAGCCGTCGCAATGATATAGAATGTGGTTGGAAAATTAAAATTTAAT
>NW_017052908.1:0-230 GCF_001483705.2 Eufriesea mexicana | reverse complement strand
TAATTAGCTTACTTGTAGGAGTAATAGCTTAAGATGGTACATAATTTGTAGTGAAAATATTCTAGTATATACTTCTCCTTATTTGCTAAATACAGTAACACCACTTTCTAATTTGGTTTAAATAAAAAGAAAATTTAGTTTGATATAATGGGTGTTCCAAAATTCGCTTAAGAAGTAATTTTGATCGAAAACACAGGTTTTTAATTTTAAATTGTAAATATTGCTCAGCT
>NW_017052907.1:0-230 GCF_001483705.2 Eufriesea mexicana | reverse complement strand
AAAATCTATAACCTGCTAAAGTTTGATGAATATATCACCTAACGTTCTCAATGCAATGGTAGGTATAGCCATCTGATTACCATAGAATAAGTCTATTAAAGATTCATAACCTGTTATAACTCAATGAATAGATCACTTAAAGTTCTCAATCCAATGGTAGGTATAAGCATCTACTTACCATAGGATAAGTCTATTCAAAATCTATAACCTGCTATAATTTGATGAATAGG
>NW_017052906.1:0-230 GCF_001483705.2 Eufriesea mexicana | reverse complement strand
AAAGATTCTATTGGTGTGCTATAGCCGCTGAAATGATGTAGAATCTGGTTGGAGAATTCAATTTTATTGAAATTTTCGACTAATATCGTGATGAGTTAACTTCATTTCATAAATAAGCAGGAAATATCCTATTGGCGTGTTACAGCCTTTGCAAAGGTAGAGAATCTGCCTGGAAAATTTAATTTTATTGACATTTGTGACAAATATCGTGGTGAGCTAACTTTCTTTCA
>NW_017052905.1:0-230 GCF_001483705.2 Eufriesea mexicana | reverse complement strand
GTAGGCCATAATACAGAACAGTAGAGGGCAGAAGTCCAACCAATAGCTGTGTACAGGATAAATGTGAAGCTGTCCTAAGCAAACATAGCCTGAACCAACTTAATCGAGCGTAACGCGACTCAAAATATCGTGCCGAGACCAATTTTGCTGGCCTTCCCTGAGACAAGCAAAAAATATTAGGCCACTGTAGGGCGCAGTTACCTACCTAATAGCAGACTATAGCTCTAGCG
>NW_017052904.1:0-230 GCF_001483705.2 Eufriesea mexicana | reverse complement strand
CACCACGATATTAGTCGAAAATGTCCACAAAATTGAACTTCCCTGCCAGATTCTATAGCATTGAGACGGCAATAGCACGCCAATAGTATCTTTCCTCCTTATTTATGCAAGAAAGTCAGCTCACCAAAATATTTGCCGGAAAAGTCAATAAAATTGAGTTTTTCAAGCACATTCTAAGGCATTGCAATGGATATAGCACGCCAAAAGTATCTTTCCTCCTTACATATGCA
>NW_017052903.1:0-230 GCF_001483705.2 Eufriesea mexicana | reverse complement strand
TTGACTTTTCTTCCATACGCTGCGATTCAATGGATTTCTGCGCCCTGCTCTCCAGTAATATGTTGTGCATGGCTCCGGGGAGGACAAAAATGACGGTCTCCGAAGGCTATCCTTGTTCAGGTTACGTTTGGTTATGTTACGATTGGTTACGTTAGCAAAGGATAGCTCCAACTTTTCTGCTATACACTGCTATTCGGTGCATTCCTGAGATCCACTGTTCTCTAATGTGT
>NW_017052902.1:0-230 GCF_001483705.2 Eufriesea mexicana | reverse complement strand
TTCCAGCCAGATTATGTAGCACAGCAGTGGCTATAGCACGCCAATGGAATTTTTCCTCCTTATATATGCGACGAAGGTAGCTCATCACGATATTAGTCATAATGTCAATAAAATTAAATTTTCCAGCAAGATTCTATAGCATTGCGATGCCTATAGGACGCGAGTAGTATCTTTCCTCCTTATTTATGCAAGAAACATAGCCCACCCCGATATTAGTCGATAATGTCAAT
>NW_017052901.1:0-230 GCF_001483705.2 Eufriesea mexicana | reverse complement strand
TTATGTCGCCAATTTTTAATCATGCCTCAAACGGTAGCAAACCTTGGCAATTTTTGTCACCTACACACTTTTCCCCTTAAACCTAAATCACTTTTGATATTTTATGTACAAATGTTTGTATATTCGTAACGAGTTGGTCTATTATTTCATACAATTGATAAACCCCCCTTTATGTCGCGAATTTTTAATCATGCCTCAAACGGTAGCAAACCTTGGCAATTTCTGTCACC
>NW_017052900.1:0-230 GCF_001483705.2 Eufriesea mexicana | reverse complement strand
TATAATGAAAACATGAATTATTTCCCATTCTATATTTGTATTATTAGATTAATTTGATTGATTTATTTATTTATTTATTAAAGAGTGTATTTCTTCAGTTATATTCCTCCACCTAAATGATATTTACATTTGAAAATTGTTGTATTTCTACTCATAATTATTATAACGCAATTTGACGTATTTTTCAGTCATCTTCACAAATTTCACTCTAATTTGTAGCTTAATTTTTA
>NW_017052899.1:0-230 GCF_001483705.2 Eufriesea mexicana | reverse complement strand
GTGATATAGGCGTTCCAATGCAATAGGATCTTCCAGGAAAGTTCAATTTTATTGACATTTTTGTCTAATTTTGTGGTGAGCTAGCTTCCTTGCATATATAAGCAGGGTAGAATCCATTGGCGTGCTGTAGACATTGGAATGATATAGAGTGTGTTTGGAAAATTCAGTTTTATTGACATTTTCGGCTTATATCGTGGTGAGATGACATCCTCGCATATATAAGTGGGATA
>NW_017052898.1:0-230 GCF_001483705.2 Eufriesea mexicana | reverse complement strand
CCTATTCAGCAAGCTATAACAGATTATAGATTTTGAATTTACCTATTGTTTGGCAAGTAGATGTCTGTACTTGCCATTCGATTGGGTGCGGTAGGCGATCTATTCACCAAGCTATAACAGGTTATAGCTTTTGAATAGAAATATTCTCTGGCAAGAAGATAGCTCTTCTTGCCATTGTTTGAAGGCGTTTGGCGACATATTCACCAAGCTAAAACAGATTATATACTTTG
>NW_017052897.1:0-230 GCF_001483705.2 Eufriesea mexicana | reverse complement strand
CAGGTCGTGTCTGACAGGTCAGGTCATGTCAGGTAAGTTCGGGTAAAGTCAGGACAGGTCAGTGCAGACCATGTAATGTCAGGTCAGGTAATGCCAGGTCATGTAACGTCAGGTCAGGTCATGTCAGGTCAGGTCAGGTCAGATTAGGTCACGTCAGGTCATTCCTTGTCGGTCAGGTCAGTCAGGTCAGGTTAGGTCAGTCAGGACAGATCAGGTCAGGTAAGGCCAAA
>NW_017052896.1:0-230 GCF_001483705.2 Eufriesea mexicana | reverse complement strand
GCTATAGAATCTGGCTGGAAAATACATTTTTATTGACATTTTCGACTAATATCGTGGTGACCTTGCTTTCTGCGGTATATAAGGAGGGAAGATTTACTGGCGTGATGTAGCTATTTCAATACTATAGAATCTGGCCGGAAAATTCAATTTTATTGACATTTTCTACTAACATCATGGTCAGCTAACCGTCTTGAATAAATATGGACGAAACATTCTATTGGCGTGCTACA
>NW_017052895.1:0-230 GCF_001483705.2 Eufriesea mexicana | reverse complement strand
CCGCCTTCGCGAGCGACCATGTACCTACGGCCGGGGACACCGTCCCTCTCTCCCGTTGCAACCAAGGTCAGGGATACAATGAGCTGACGTGAGGGGGCCCGTCAGTTCGAGAGGCCGTGGCCTGGGCGCGGGGCGTCGCGTGATGGTCGCGCGGCGTCCGCAGGGTGTGCGTGCGTTAAGGTGCGGTGGTATGCGTGTTGTGTGCGTGTGAGTGTGTGAGTGTGTGCCTT
>NW_017052894.1:0-230 GCF_001483705.2 Eufriesea mexicana | reverse complement strand
GCTGGCCTCCCCAGAGCCAAGCAGAACATACCGGAGCCCAGTAGATAGCAGAAAGCTATCAAATATCAGAATAAAGCACAAGCGAGAAAGGTGCCTCAACCTAACCTGGCCTAGCCCAACCTAACCAAGCCTAGAGTGAATATACCTAGCGAGCCGAGATAAGAGCAAAGCAAAGCATATTAGAGCATTGTAGAGCGCTGAAATCCATCGAATGGCAGTTTACAGTACAA
>NW_017052893.1:0-230 GCF_001483705.2 Eufriesea mexicana | reverse complement strand
AAGGAGGAAAGATTCTATTGGCATGGTATAGCCATTGCAATGCTATAGAACCTGACTGGAAAACTCAGTTTTATTGACATTTTCGACTAATATCGCGGTGATGCAATTTTGTTGCATAAATAAGGAGGAAAGATTCTATTTGCGTGCTATAGCCGTTGCAGTGATAAAGAATCTTACTGGAAAATTCATTTTTATTTACATTTTCGACTAATATCGTGGTGATCTGATTT
>NW_017052892.1:0-230 GCF_001483705.2 Eufriesea mexicana | reverse complement strand
TCAGGTCAGGTCAGATCAGTCAGGTCAGGTCACGTCAGTTCAGGTCATGTCAGATCAGGTCAGCTCAGATCAGTCCGGTCAGGTCAGGTCAGGACAGGTCAGGCCAGGTCAGGTCAGGTCAGGTCAGATCAGGACAGGTCAGGTCAGATCAGTCAGGTCAGGTCAAATCAGTTCTGGTCATGTCAGATCAGGTCAGGTCAGGTCAGGTCATGTCTGGTCAGGTCAAGTCT
>NW_017052891.1:0-230 GCF_001483705.2 Eufriesea mexicana | reverse complement strand
AGATTACGCTAGGCTTGGCTAGGTTAGAACAATTTTGGGGAGTATAGCTTTGACTCCTGTGCTCGATACCTGTGCACTGCATTACTCTACTAGCATCTGCATCAATGTCGGCAGGCCATGAACAGCATTCGTGGCACGTTTGGATGGGATAGGTTACGCTTTGTTAGGTTAGGTTACCACGGGTTAGATTAGGATATCTTTTACTTTTCTGCTTTACACTCCAATGCGGC
>NW_017052890.1:0-230 GCF_001483705.2 Eufriesea mexicana | reverse complement strand
CCCTTCCACGCACTACGAAAATTTAGATGTTACACTTCCGAAGTCGAACGGACAAAAGGGTTTTGCTGCCTCGCGTCGCTGCTTATATAGCCTCCGATCGGTCGAGCCCCCCACTCCGATCGGAAATTTTCCAACTTGACCGATTCCATTAATTATTGTTTCTCCGCCTCAATGGCGAATAATTTATTAATTTTTTCACTCTTATTACAAATATACGTGGTGGAAAATTT
>NW_017052889.1:0-230 GCF_001483705.2 Eufriesea mexicana | reverse complement strand
TCCATAGAATATCTGTGTTGAGCACAAAAGTCAAAGCCATCTTTGCCTAACCCAACTCAATCTGATCAAGCCGAACTTAATCTAACTCAACCTAACGTGCCGCGACCAGTACAGCTGACCTCCACAGGGTCAAGCAGGGCATATTACAGGAGAGAAGAGCGCAGAACACCATAGAATCGCAGTGTATAGCAGAAAAGTCGAAACAACCCAAACCAAACCTAAGCAAATGT
>NW_017052888.1:0-230 GCF_001483705.2 Eufriesea mexicana | reverse complement strand
CTCCACTCTCCTCTAATATGTTCTGTTTGGCTCAGGCGCGCGCAGCAACATTGTTCTCGGCAATTTATTTTGAGGTAGGTTACGGTTGGTTGCTTGACGCTTAATTAGGTTTGTACAGGATGGCTCCGACTTTTGTGACATACACTGTTATACGTTGGACTTCCGCTCTGTACTGTGCCCCAATATGCGCTGCTTCGCTTTGTGGAGGCCAGCAATAGTGGTATCTGCAC
>NW_017052887.1:0-230 GCF_001483705.2 Eufriesea mexicana | reverse complement strand
AGTGGCCTGTGCACGCCAGGTTATGCTAGGTTACGCTCGGTTATGCTACGTTTGTATACGTTGGGCTAGGGTGGAACTGACTATTGCGCTGTACAATGCTATTCGCTGGACTGGTGCGTTCCGCTGGGATCTAGTATGCTCTGCTTGGTTCTGAGAGGGCCAGCAGTAGTGGTCTCGGCACATTAGGTTGAGTTTGGTTACGTTTGGTTAAGTTACGTTTGGCTAGGTCA
>NW_017052886.1:0-230 GCF_001483705.2 Eufriesea mexicana | reverse complement strand
AACTTCCTTGCGTAAGTAAGGAGGAAAGATGCTTTTTGAGTGCTATTGCCATTGCAATGGTATCGAATGTTGCTGGAAAATATAATTTTGTTGACATTTTCGACTAATCTCGTGGTGAGCTAACTTCCTTGCTTAAGTGAGGAGGAAACATTGTGATGGCGTGCTCAAGTCATTGCAAAGCTATAGAATCTGGAAGGGAAATTCAAATTTGTTGTCATTTTCGACTAATA
>NW_017052885.1:0-230 GCF_001483705.2 Eufriesea mexicana | reverse complement strand
ATATCATACAAATTCTAGCACTCCATGAAATTATTAAATTCAATTGATACTAAAAATTCCAGACTAAGATCAATTCGAGAACAAAGAAAATCTCAAAAAAGAAATGCCTTCCAATATTTCGAATATTCGAACTTCCTGAAATACCAATACAGAGACAAAAGAATTTCGAAAAGAAGAAAAGGAATTTCTCGCAACATCGTAAATATTCCAACACTTCCCGAAGATCTTAA
>NW_017052884.1:0-230 GCF_001483705.2 Eufriesea mexicana | reverse complement strand
ATTCAATTTTATTAACATTTTCGACTAATATCCTGCTGAGCTATCTTTCTTGGATAAATAAGGCGGAAAGATTCTATTGGCGTGCTATAGCCATTGCGGTGAAAAAGAATCTGGCTGGAAAATACAATTTTATTGACATTTACGGTTAATATCGTGGTGATCTTACCTTCTTGCATAAATAAGGAGGAAGGATTCTATTGGCGTGCTATAGCCATTGCAATGCTATAGAA
>NW_017052883.1:0-230 GCF_001483705.2 Eufriesea mexicana | reverse complement strand
TACACTGCCATTCGGTGGATTTCTGCGCTCCATATTGCTCTACTATACTCTGCTAGCACCTCGGGAGACCAGCAACTCTGGCCGCGGTACGTTTCGTTGAGTTTGGCTATGCTAGGTTAGGTTATGTTAATTCGGGTAATGTCCGGATATCTTGGACTTTTCTGCTATACACTGCGATTCTATGGATTTCTGCACCCTACACTCCTCTAATATGCCCTGCTTTGCACTGG
>NW_017052882.1:0-230 GCF_001483705.2 Eufriesea mexicana | reverse complement strand
ATACACTGCTATTCGTTGGATTTCTGCGCTGTACTCTCCTCTGTTATGCATGGTCTGGGACACCCGTCGCGGAGTGTGTGATGCTGCCGTTAAAAATTGAAGTTTTCTTTCTTTGTTCCTGGCATCGACGAAGTTGTGGCCACCGCTACGGCGTAGGTAGGTGAGGTAAACGTTGTCTGCCGCGGAGCCGCGCGCCTGCCCAGTGAGGGAAATCTGGGCCGAGGGTTACG
>NW_017052881.1:0-230 GCF_001483705.2 Eufriesea mexicana | reverse complement strand
AAGCCTCTGATACGAAACCTTTACCTCGATCGAGCTTAAGTTTGCATCGAATATTTAAATATTCTTCGAACAATCATCGATACATCTAAAAATTGAAAGCGAGATGACCAAAGTTCCACTACAGCAAACGTTTTCTTCGCTCTGAACGCGAGTGTAGAGAAAATTTCGTCACACGCGAGGAAAATATGAACCCGAAGGTAAAGGAGGAAAAATAGTTACGTAATTATAAC
>NW_017052880.1:0-230 GCF_001483705.2 Eufriesea mexicana | reverse complement strand
CTGGCCTCACCAGGGGCAAGCAGAATATACTAGAGCACAATAGAGTGCAGAAATCCACCGAACCGCAGTGTATGTCACAAGAGTCATAGATACCCTGTCCTAACAAACCCAACCGTAATATTGCCGATCGTAACCAAACTCTACCTAACGTGCCACCGCCACGATTCCTGGTCTCCACATAGCCAAGCAGAACATATTAGAGGAGAGTAGAGCGCAGAAATCAATGGAAA
>NW_017052879.1:0-230 GCF_001483705.2 Eufriesea mexicana | reverse complement strand
CGTCGTCACATTCCCAATCGCTACTACACAACAATGTTTCCGGCGTTTGTTTGCAATTTTTTCTCATTTCCCATGCACTCTCCTGCTCACTTGGAGAAAAATTAACAAATCACTCAATTTCTATGATTAATTTACGAAATTTTATAATTGCGTTGTAAAGACGTACATTTGCATATTTGACGTCTGCCAGGTAAAGAAATGAATGCTGTTTGTCTAATTAAAACCGCTGT
>NW_017052878.1:0-230 GCF_001483705.2 Eufriesea mexicana | reverse complement strand
TTTACAAAAAACCGTCTAGCGCATAGGGTTAATTTCCACCAATGACGCATATGATATTCAGGTGCTATTTACAAGTCGATATTTATAATGTTGACGATGTATATTAATCAGTTAATTATTTCAAATTTTTATGCAAAGTTGTAAATTCCATATTCTTCTCATACATCATGCCATCCATATCAGTAGGATATTCCTCTCACATATTCTCAGCCAAATTCTTCATCGGATAT
>NW_017052877.1:0-230 GCF_001483705.2 Eufriesea mexicana | reverse complement strand
GTTGTTCGGTTTGTTTGGGTTAGAATGGGATGGATTTGACTCCGGTGCTGTACACTGAAATGCGGCGCATTCCTGTCCTCTACACTGCTCTACCATATTCTGCTGTAGCCTGGGGTGGCCTGTAATAGAGTTATCAACACGTTAGTTTGAGTTAGGCTATGTACGTCTGTGTTAGGTGAGGTTAGAATCGACCCTCGCGGTATGCACTGTTTTCTGTAGACACCTGCGCT
>NW_017052876.1:0-230 GCF_001483705.2 Eufriesea mexicana | reverse complement strand
TCCGAACGATACCTGACTCAACCTTACGTGCCGTGACCACTATTGCTGGCCTCCACAGATACTGGCAGAGTATAGTAGAGCACAGTACAGCGCAGATGGCTACCAAATGGCAATGTATACCACAAAAGTGAAAGCCAAACCAGATCATTCCCAACTGAAACGAACGAGGAACAACTAAACCTAGCTAGACAAGACATTTATTGCATCGGCAGAGCCAAGTAGGACATATT
>NW_017052875.1:0-230 GCF_001483705.2 Eufriesea mexicana | reverse complement strand
AACTTGGCCAAACGTAGCATAACTCAACACAACATGCAGAGGCCACAGTTGTTGGCAACTCCATGGCATAGCAAAGCATATTAGAGCTCAGTAGGGCGCAGAAGTCCACCGAAGGTCAGGGCATGTAAATAAAGTCATACCTATCTTATCCTAATCAAGCCAAAGGGAACGTAACCGAACGTAACCTAACTCAACATAACCTGTCACGGCCACTGTATCCTTCGTCATCA
>NW_017052874.1:0-230 GCF_001483705.2 Eufriesea mexicana | reverse complement strand
AGGAAATAATCTATTGGCGTGCTATGGGCATTGCAAAGCTATAGAATACGGCTGGAAAATTCATTTTTATGGACATTTTCGACTTATATCGTGGTGAGCCACTTTTCTTGCATATATAAGAGTGAATAATTCTATTGGCGTGCTATAGCCATCGCAGTGATACTGAGTGTGGTTGGAAAATACTAATTTATTGACATTTTCGACTAATATCATGGTGAGCTATTTTTCTT
>NW_017052873.1:0-230 GCF_001483705.2 Eufriesea mexicana | reverse complement strand
TTCGTCAATGTGCTCTGCTTTGCTCTGCGGTGGCCAGTAATAGTGATCTCGGCACTTTAGGTTTAGTTACGTTACGTATCGTTGGGTGAGGTTAGGAAGGTTTGGTTAGTGTGTCTTTGACTTTTGTGCCATACACCCCCATTCCATGGACCTCAGTGCTCTCCTCGCTTCTAATATGCCCATCTAGGCGACGGGGATCCTAGCAATAGGGGGCTAGGTACATTAGGTTG
>NW_017052872.1:0-230 GCF_001483705.2 Eufriesea mexicana | reverse complement strand
AGCTCATCAGATCACAGAAATACACCAAATAAGCGGGTATTGCGCAAAAGACAAAGCATTCCTAGACCAAATATAGCCTAACCTAACTTAACCAAACGTAACATAGCCCAACGTAACGTGGCACAATCACTATTGCTCGCATCCCCTGAGGCGAGCCGAGTATAGTGAAGCATTGTTGAGCGAAGAAATCCACAGGATAGCAGCGTATGGCACCACATTCGAGGACACCC
>NW_017052871.1:0-230 GCF_001483705.2 Eufriesea mexicana | reverse complement strand
GTTATACAAAAGGTCGAAAGCAACGCATATTTGAGCCGTTCACTGCACAAATCGATTAACTTCACTTTTTGAAAAATCTTGTATTTAAGTGTCAAAGTACTTGGTATAGTCGTAACTTTTTATATTTATAATAAGTTTCCCTGATAATTAAGATTAACACCATTAAGCGACAAAAATTTGTTGACCACTGAATAATAAATAATTTATTTCAGAGGTCACTTTGATTAACT
>NW_017052870.1:0-230 GCF_001483705.2 Eufriesea mexicana | reverse complement strand
ATGTAATATTGTCTGACAGAAAAGTTCAATTTTATTAACACTTTCGACTAATATCGTGGTCAGCAAACTCACTGCATAAATAAGGAGAAAAGATAACATTGGTTTGCTATAGCCATTCAATTGCAATAGTATCTGACAGTTAAATTCAATTTAATTCACATTTTCGGCTTCAATCGTAGTGAGCACTCTTTTCTGTGTAAATAAGTGGAAAGGATACCATTGGTTTGCCA
>NW_017052869.1:0-230 GCF_001483705.2 Eufriesea mexicana | reverse complement strand
ACAAAATACAATTCTACTGAGCCTCGAGATATTAACAATTGACAACACAGCACTGAGCACAGCGATCATCACAATATTGCAGACGTTGATTAACTATGTACACAGACGATGAATATTCCAAAGCAATTCCGGAATATTCATTGTATATTACGGTTATGCCTTGAGGCATTTCCAAACGTGTGCGGTACGTATTACATGCACCAGTATAGCACTGTAGCAGCTGGAATAAA
>NW_017052868.1:0-230 GCF_001483705.2 Eufriesea mexicana | reverse complement strand
TTTCCGCCTTATTTACGCAGGAAAGATGGTTAACCACTACATTAGTCGAAAATGTAAATAAAAGTGAGTCTGCTAGGCACATTCTATATCATTCCAATGGTTATAGCCCGCCAAAGTGTCTTTCCACATTTTATATGCAAGAAAAGTAGCGCAACACAATATTAGTAGAAAATGTCAATAACATTGAATTTTCCGGCCAGATTCCATAGCATTGCAATGGTTACAGCTTG
>NW_017052867.1:0-230 GCF_001483705.2 Eufriesea mexicana | reverse complement strand
TAACGTGCCGAGAGCAGTATCGTATTGCTGGCCCTCCAAAAGCGGAGCTGAACGTATTAGAGCTCAGTAGAGTGCATATATCGGCGGAATAGCTGTGTATAGAGCAAAAGTCATAGCTACCCTAGCCTAACATATACAAACATAACATGACCGAACGTAACCTAGCCCAAACTGACTTGCCTAGACAAATATTTCTGGCCTCCCCAGAGCCAAGCGGATTTTATTAGAGG
>NW_017052866.1:0-230 GCF_001483705.2 Eufriesea mexicana | reverse complement strand
CTATCGTGTGTTATTGAGTCTTAAATAAGTCTACCACTAAATGACGATTTTCTAATTTTTCGTAAAAAATTCGAAATTCGACGTTGAAGGCCGGCCATACTGACGTCTTCGACAGTCCAGCAGAGGTGTCTTTTATAGATTTCCAAATTAATAATTTACGACTATCTTGTTTGGAAATAGTGCCTATTGTTCTTTAAAATTAGGCGATTAACATGTGTTACTCAGATTTA
>NW_017052865.1:0-230 GCF_001483705.2 Eufriesea mexicana | reverse complement strand
TGGGCGAATGTATGGATGATTGGATGTATGGAACGATGTATGTACGTATGGAAGGATGTATAGCTGGATGGATATATGGATGTATGGATGTATGAATGTATGGATGCATGGTTGGAGGGATTTACGTATGGCTGGATGTATGGATGTTTGGATGTATGGATGTACGTATGTATGGATGTATGGATATATGGATTAATGGATGTATGGATGTATGTTTGTATGTATGGATG
>NW_017052864.1:0-230 GCF_001483705.2 Eufriesea mexicana | reverse complement strand
GAGTACAGAAGAGCAAAGTAGAGCGCAGAAATCCACCGAATAGCAGTGCATAACACAAAAGTCCTGATCGAACGTAGCCAAGCCTAACCCGACCAAACGTGATGTAACACAAGCTAACGTGCGACGACCACTACTGCTGGCATCCCGCGAGTCGTGCAGAGTGTAGCAGAGCAATATAGAGCGTAGGAATCCACCGAATATCCGCGTATGGAATATAAGACAAAACTATC
>NW_017052863.1:0-230 GCF_001483705.2 Eufriesea mexicana | reverse complement strand
TTGCCAAGAAAGTCACAGATATCCAAACCTAACCCAAGCAAATGAAACCTATCCAAGCGTAATGTGCCCCTACCGAATGTGAACAGACCACTATTGCTGGATTCCCCAGAGCAAAACAGAGCATGCTAGAGCAGGGTAGAGCGCAGAAATCCACCCAAAAGCAGCGTATACCACGAAAGCCAAAGCTTCGCAAGCCTATCCCAATCTAACGTAACCTAGCCAGACGTAGC
>NW_017052862.1:0-230 GCF_001483705.2 Eufriesea mexicana | reverse complement strand
TATAGTGCTTCTATTAATATGATAATCATTGTAAGCAGACGAATATTAATTTCCAAACCCCCCCGAACACACGAGTACTAATAACACAACATTTTTCTTCTTGCTTTTAAATTTTAATTATTTCAATCCCACTGAATATGAACTTGAATACCGAAATGAAATCGATGATAAAAAGATAATAAACCCAATCAAATGCAAATATTCGCCGAGATGTATGTCACATTCGAGAT
>NW_017052861.1:0-230 GCF_001483705.2 Eufriesea mexicana | reverse complement strand
TTCTATATGATTCCTTTCAAAATAGAGTTTAGAAAGAATGTCGTGTTTCCAGTTTTCTCTCAATCAAAAACTTCCTCAGCAGCTGGATATTGTATCAAGATTAAAATTCGTGTTTTCTGACGTCCAGAGTTTCACAGTTTAGTGACACGGAAGCCTTGAAAATTTGAAAGATACCTGGAACTTTCAGAAATCACTATGTTTTATCGAATCATCGTCAATTTTATCGCTAT
>NW_017052860.1:0-230 GCF_001483705.2 Eufriesea mexicana | reverse complement strand
AGTCAAAGCTACACAAGCCTAACCAAAACCAACAGAGCATAACCGAAGGAATTCTGGCTTACAATAACGTGCCGCGACTACTATTACTAGACTCCACACAGCCAAGCAGGACATAGTAGGGCGCAGTAGGGCGCATATATCAACGTGATAGCAGTGTCAAGCACAATAGTTAAAGCTATCCTGGCAAAGCTTAGCTTGACACAACCTAACCGAACGTAGCCTGTCACTAT
>NW_017052859.1:0-230 GCF_001483705.2 Eufriesea mexicana | reverse complement strand
AGCATGTTAGGTTTGGCTAGGCAACGTTTGGTTGGGAAATGTTTGTCTGGGTGGGATTCGGTTGGCATTGTCTTTCGTGTTTTATACTGTTATTCGGAGAAATTCTGCGCTCTACCCTGCTCTGCTACTCTCAACTCGAATCTGAGGTGGCCATGCGTGTTACTTTAAGTTGTATACCTTTGGCTATTTTACGTAATGCTAGTGTAGGAAAGGATAGCTTTAACTTCTGT
>NW_017052858.1:0-230 GCF_001483705.2 Eufriesea mexicana | reverse complement strand
TTGACCTATTCTCTGGAAAGTAGATGGCTGTACTTGCCATTGGATCGAAGGCGTTAGGCGATCAATTCACCAATCTATAACAGGTTATATATTTTGAATAGAACAATTCTCTGACATATAGATGGCTGTACTAGCCATTGGATTGAAGGCGTTAGGCGTTGTATTCTCCGAGCTATAACAGATTATAGATCTTTAATAGCCCTATTCTGTGGCAAGTAGATGGCTGGACT
>NW_017052857.1:0-230 GCF_001483705.2 Eufriesea mexicana | reverse complement strand
TGTATGTATGGATGTATGAATGGATGTATATATGGTTGTACGGATGTATGGATGTATGGATGTATGGATGTATGGATGTATGCATGTATGGATGTATGGATGTATGAATGAATGTATGTATGGATGGATCGATGTATGGATGGATGGATGTATGGATGTATGTATGGATGGATGAATGCATGTATGGATGTATGTATGTATGAATGTATGGATGTAAGAATGTATGGATG
>NW_017052856.1:0-230 GCF_001483705.2 Eufriesea mexicana | reverse complement strand
TCCTCGTTATTTATGCAAGAGAGTTGGCTCACCACGATATATGTCGAAATTGTCAATAAAGTTCAATTTCCCAGGCTGAATCTATAACCCCGCAATGGATATAGCACGCCAATAGAATCTTTCCTCCTTATTGATGAAAGAAAGTATGCTCGCCACGATATAAGTCCAAAATGTCAGTAAAACTGAATTTTCCAGCGAGATCCAATTGCAATGCAATGGCTATAGCACGC
>NW_017052855.1:0-230 GCF_001483705.2 Eufriesea mexicana | reverse complement strand
GCACGAGTCATACCAAATCCATACACGCGCTCGCAAACATCAACATCACGGCCGTGATGACTTCTACATTCTTCCTAATAATATATTTTAAAGAGATCGATAGTACCTTTATAACTATGTACAAGATGTACTATTAACCTTTTGCACTCGACGATTTTTTGACTAGAGAAAAGTAGAAATTCAAAGATTTTCTACTGATACCTTTTTGAGCAGTAAATAAAGAATTGTAT
>NW_017052854.1:0-230 GCF_001483705.2 Eufriesea mexicana | reverse complement strand
TATTCTTCTCTCTTCTATATAGATAGATTTTTGTATCGCTCTTAATATTATTTCCTTTCTTAGAAAGACGTCCTTCACTATTCGCGATACCACCTAATTATCCAACAATGTCGTATAAATATCGAAATTCGCATTCGGAGCTTGTTAATAATTATCGGCTAACGAGAACGGGTTGGAGTAGCTTAAGGAGATTAGGCTGGCAGTAGTCCGTAGGTTAGGAATTTTCTTGC
>NW_017052853.1:0-230 GCF_001483705.2 Eufriesea mexicana | reverse complement strand
GCATAGCATAGAATTGCATAGCATAACATAGTATAGTATACTATACCATACTGAAATATATTATATAGATAATAGTGGGTTACATTATAGTCATACTATACACAGTATGATACTGTACATATCATAGCATAGTATAGTATAGCATAGCATTGCATAGCATAATATAGTATAGTATACTATACCATACTGAAATATATTATATAGCATAGTACACTAGTATAGTTATGCTA
>NW_017052852.1:0-230 GCF_001483705.2 Eufriesea mexicana | reverse complement strand
CTTCAATCCAATGGCAAGTACAGCCATCTACTTGCCAGAGAAAAAGTCTATTCAAAATCTCTACCCTGCTATATCATGGTGAATAGACCACATAACGCCTTCAATCCAATGACAAGTACAGCCATCCACTTGCCAGATAATAGGCCTTTTCAAAATCTATAACCTGTTATAGCTTGGAGGATAGATTGCCTAACGCCTTCAATCCAATGGCAAGTGCAGCCATCTACTTG
>NW_017052851.1:0-230 GCF_001483705.2 Eufriesea mexicana | reverse complement strand
ACGCCCGTACATGCAACCATACATACATCGATACATACATCCATGCATCCATACACCCATCCTCCCGCAAACCCCTTCATCCATACGTCCTCCCACATATACATCCGTCCATCCATAAATTCATGCACCCATACAAACATTCATCCATACATCCACCTATCCATTAGTCCATGGACCCTTACATCCATCCATCCATCCATACGTGCATACAACCATACAAACACCAGTAC
>NW_017052850.1:0-230 GCF_001483705.2 Eufriesea mexicana | reverse complement strand
TGGCTATGCCAGGACAGCGTACCGTAGCCTCTTGTGCCGTACACTGCAATTCGGTGGACTTCAACGATCTACTCTGCTCTAATATGATCTGCTTGACTCTTGGGTGGCCAGCAGTAGTGGTCTCCGCACGCTAGGTTGAGTTACGTTATGTTGCGTTGGGGTAGGTGAGGAAGGCTTTGTTGTGATTTCTTTGACTTTTGCGCGATACAATGCCGTTCAGTGGATTTATG
>NW_017052849.1:0-230 GCF_001483705.2 Eufriesea mexicana | reverse complement strand
ATTTAATGATTTTTGAATAGGTTAATCCAATGGCAGTGATGCTATTCGTTTGTATTTGGCGCACAAGTGTATTCTACTGCGATTTGCTGCACTTCGGTGCACGTTGCTATGCTCTGCCCCTGTTAGGTTAGGGATGTTAGAGCTTATAAGGTTAGGTCTGGTTAGGGTAAGACCGGAGTATGCGTTATTCGCGGCTATACGGATGTTTCCGTTGCTTTGCCATGCACTGC
>NW_017052848.1:0-230 GCF_001483705.2 Eufriesea mexicana | reverse complement strand
ATTTTCGACTGATATCGTGGTGAGTTAATTTTCTTACATAACAAAGGAGGAACGATTCTATTGACGTGCTATAGCCATTGAATGCTATGGAATCCTCCTGGAAAATAAAATTCTATTGACATTTTCGACTAATATCGTGGTAACCTATCTTCCTTGCATTGGTAAGAAGGAAAGATACTTTTGGCGTGCTATATCCATTGCAATGCTTTAGAATGTGGCTGAAAAACTCA
>NW_017052847.1:0-230 GCF_001483705.2 Eufriesea mexicana | reverse complement strand
ATAATTGCCGCGGCGCAATAGCTTGTGTCAGGTTACTTTTGTTTAGGTTAGGTTTCTATGTGTTAGGATAGGATATCTTTGATCTTCGAGCAATACACTGCAATTCTATGGACCTTTGCGCTCTCCTCTCCCATAATATGATCTGCCTGCCGCTTGGGATGCCGTCAATAGTTCTCTCGGTATGTTAGGCGGAGTTATGTTACGTTCGTTTATGTTAGGTTATGTTAGGT
>NW_017052846.1:0-230 GCF_001483705.2 Eufriesea mexicana | reverse complement strand
CGATCTTAGGGAAATCGAGGAGGACACTTCGAAACGAAACCTCAAGGAGAACAGTTCGAGTCTGCCAATCGAATTTCGAAGAAAGCAGTTCTACGAGAAAAGTCGATTCCTATTTTCGTAGCAGAGTGTAGCGTTCGACTCCAGCCGAGATCTTCCTTCTGCTTGTTATAATTGAAACAGTTGTTGAGAATTTCCCCAAAATTCAATCGTGACGCGACACATTAATAAAT
>NW_017052845.1:0-230 GCF_001483705.2 Eufriesea mexicana | reverse complement strand
GACCTTTTCCAAAATAACTAATTGTAAAATAACCAAACGTAGCATAACTCAACCAAACGTGGCACGACCAGGTTTTCTGGCCTCCACAGAGCCAAGCAGAACATATATGTGGATAGTGGGGCGCAGAAATCCTTGGAGTCGCGGTGTATGCCAGAAAAGTCTAATATTACCTGTCTTAAATCAAACAAACAGAACCTACCCAAACATAGCCTAACTCAACATAACGTGCC
>NW_017052844.1:0-230 GCF_001483705.2 Eufriesea mexicana | reverse complement strand
GGAATGAGGTATAGATGAACGTATGTACGGATGTATGGATGCACGGATGTATGAAAGTACGAATGGATGGATGTGTGGGTGGATGGATGTTCGGAAGAATGGATGTATGGATGGATTAAGGTATGGATGTATGTATGGATGGATGTATGAATGTATGAGTGGATGGTTGTATATATGTATGGATGTATGGATTGATGGATGTATGGATGGATGGAGGTGTGGATGGATGG
>NW_017052843.1:0-230 GCF_001483705.2 Eufriesea mexicana | reverse complement strand
GTGGATTTCAGCGCTCCACTGTGCTCTTGTATATTCTGCTTGGCTCTGGTTAGACCAGCAGTACTGGTCATGGGGCGATAGATTGTGCTAGGCTACGTATGTCAGTGTTGCGATTGGTTATGTATGACAGGGTAACTTTGACTTTTGTGCTCTGCGCCAATACTTGGTGGATTTCTATGCCCTACATTGGTCTACACATCTCTGATCGACTCTGGGAATTCCAGAAATAG
>NW_017052842.1:0-230 GCF_001483705.2 Eufriesea mexicana | reverse complement strand
TCTTCTATGATGTGCCTCGGAGTTTCCTCTTCTCCGCAGTCGCACAGTTCCGTATCGCTGCAGTTAAAGTACTTCAGTTTGCTAGTGAAGTCTCCGCGGCCAGTGAGGAGCTGAGTCACATGGTGGTCCACGTGGATCCATTTATCCTTGACCCTCTCGTGGACGCAGCTGAAGTAGGCGTATGATGTTCGTCCTTTCTATGTCGTTCGCCAACGCTCCGGCCAAGTGGC
>NW_017052841.1:0-230 GCF_001483705.2 Eufriesea mexicana | reverse complement strand
CTGTAGACAAGAATTAGAGGACCAGGATGAGCTGCAATTGTGTACCCTTTTTCATTACTCTAGTTTTGTCTCTCTCTGCGTACAGATAAAGATAATAATAAAGATAATAATAAAGTAGGATGGTTATTTCTTTTTACCTTCAATCCCAATAGTTAGGTATTAGGTACAGTTAGGACTAGGTAGAGGTTAGATATTAGATATAGTTAGAATTAGATATAGGTATTAGGTAT
>NW_017052840.1:0-230 GCF_001483705.2 Eufriesea mexicana | reverse complement strand
TCCTGCGCCTCACAGTGATCTAGTGAATTCAGCTTCGCCCAGGAAATGCCAGCGATTGTGGTCGCGGCACGTCATAATGAGTCAGGTTACGTTCGGTTACGTTGGGTCGGGCTAAGCTTCGTCAGAATAGCTTTAAAGTTTGTGCTGTACACTGCTATTGGGTGGATTTCCGCGCTCTACTGTTATCTGGAATGTCCAGCTTGGCTCTGGGGGGGGGGGGGGGGGGGAAA
>NW_017052839.1:0-230 GCF_001483705.2 Eufriesea mexicana | reverse complement strand
CCTCTGTGGGGGCCAGCAGTAGCGGACCAGCCGTGTTACGTTGGGCTAGGCTCCCTTTGTGTGTGCTAGGTATGGCTACGTTGGGATAGGCTACTTCATCTGTTGTGCTGTAACCTGCTATTCGGTAGATATCTGCGTTCTAATGTGCTCTAATGTGCTCTGCCTGGCTCTGGGGATGCCAGCAATATTGGTCACGCCATGGTAGTTTGAGTTAGGTTACGCTTGGCTAT
>NW_017052838.1:0-230 GCF_001483705.2 Eufriesea mexicana | reverse complement strand
AATTCCAAATTTTTCATACCTACCAATTTTTCTCTATTTGCAATTGTTTACATTCCATGGCCTCGTCGAGCTTCTAAATATTTCGGATATTTTCATTATGTTAATGACAAAATTCCTTCCTTGACTTTCAGATATTTTTTGCTTTTTCCTTTTCTTGTTCGTGGGAAGAATGTGATGAAAAATGTACATTGAACGTGTTCAAAAATTACTCTACCGCCTCTTTTCAAAAA
>NW_017052837.1:0-230 GCF_001483705.2 Eufriesea mexicana | reverse complement strand
TCTCTGATCTCTGACTGTTTACGCCTAAAACACTTGAACTCATCGATGGTGAGACGATCGGTCGAGGGGTGTCAAACCTTCTCCAGCCGAAGGACCGTCAGTAAAATAAAAACTTTTGACGAAGAAAGTTTTCTGGACTAGTCCTGGAGCATTCCCGCTGCATAGTATATGTATGCAGCGTAAATTTTTGGATACCCTTATGGACGCGTCCATACTGCTTGTAGACGTTG
>NW_017052836.1:0-230 GCF_001483705.2 Eufriesea mexicana | reverse complement strand
TGGCGTGCTATAGCCATTGCAATGCTGTAGAATCAGGCCGGAAATATCAATTTCATTGACATTATCGACTAATATCGTGGTGAGTTAACTTTCTTGAATATCTAAGGAGGAAAGATCCTTCTGGAGCGCTATAGCCATTGCAATGCTGAAGAATCTGGTTGGAAAGTTTAATTTTATTGACATTTTCAACTAATGTGGTGAGCTAACATTCTTGCATAAACATGGAGGAA
>NW_017052835.1:0-230 GCF_001483705.2 Eufriesea mexicana | reverse complement strand
TAAATTTCCTGTCTCAAAGTAACTTTCATTAATACGCCAAATAACCATTGCGAAATTTTGGCAGTAGTCCTAAGATCGGTATACTCGATTCACGATTGTTTCTTCTTCGACAAACGCACCTCACAGCCTGCTACAATCGAAGCATCGAACTCGAACAGCTCTCGGAGATCTAAAACCCATCGGAGCGGCAAGAATATCCCATGGACTCTGGTCGAAAAAGCGAGGAAAGA
>NW_017052834.1:0-230 GCF_001483705.2 Eufriesea mexicana | reverse complement strand
TACGGTTATGGCATGAGATGTTTCCAACTGAGAGCATGTCACTTATTAAATCCTCCAGCACAGGACTGCAACTGCTGTACTAACGTGTTCCATGATGATATCGACCTTATAGCTATTCCAGAATGACAAAGGTCGGATCCATTATTCCTCGAGGCATTAAAAATTGACAACACAGTACTGAGTGCGGCAATCTTCACAGTAGTATAGCCGTTAGAATACTATTTCACCAT
>NW_017052833.1:0-230 GCF_001483705.2 Eufriesea mexicana | reverse complement strand
TACTGTTCTCCTCTACTATGCTCTGCTCAACTATGGGGAGGCCAGCAACAGTGGTAGCGGCACGTTAGATTTAGTTAGGTTACGTTAAGTTATGTTACGATTTGTCAGGTTTGGAAAGGGTAGATTTGGCTTTTGTGCTGTACGCCGATATTCGGTGGATTTCTGTACTCTGCTGTGCTCTACTATGTTCCGCTTGTCTCTATGGTGGCCAGCAATAGTGGTCTCGGCAC
>NW_017052832.1:0-230 GCF_001483705.2 Eufriesea mexicana | reverse complement strand
CACGCCAAACTTACTTGACCAAGCCTAACCAAACCAAACGTAAACAAACCAGACCCAACGAGCAGAGTCCACTATTCCTGGCCCCGCCATCGCCAAACAGAACATATAAAAGGAGAGTAGAGCGCAGAGGTCCACAGGACGGAAATGTATATTAGAAAAGTCGAAGCAACAGCAACCTAATCCAGACAAACGTAACGAATCCAAGCGTAACATAACACAATCTAACGTAC
>NW_017052831.1:0-230 GCF_001483705.2 Eufriesea mexicana | reverse complement strand
GATAGGCGACCTATTCACCAAGCTATAACGAATTATAGAATTTGAATGCACGTATTCTCTTACCAGTAGATGGCTGTTCCTGCCATCGGTTGAAGACGTTAGGCGACCTATTCGCCAAGGTATATCGAATTATAGATTTTGAATACACGTATTCTCTTACAAGTAGGTGGCTGTAGTTGCCATTGGATTGAAGGCGTAAGGCCAACTATTCGCCAAGATATAACAGATTA
>NW_017052830.1:0-230 GCF_001483705.2 Eufriesea mexicana | reverse complement strand
TATGTTTGGTTATGTTTTGTTCGTGTGGGTAAGGTTTGCGTAGCTATGATTCTTCTGATATACTCGGCCATTTTACGGATTTCTGCATTCTACACTCCACTATTGTGTTCTGCTTGTCTCTGCGAAGCCCAGCAATGGTGGTCGCGGCACGTTACTTTGTGTTAGGTTACGCTTGGGTATGTTACGATTTGTTAGGTTAGGAGAGGATAGCTCTGACTATAGTGCTATAG
>NW_017052829.1:0-230 GCF_001483705.2 Eufriesea mexicana | reverse complement strand
ATCCAGGTTGGGGAGCAGGCGACACAGCGCCCCGCCATCTGCTGCAGGCGTGCTTCCAGCACAAGAAGATGCTCGTCGATCCTCCATTGGCCATCCAGGAAGAGTCTGAGATATACCATCCTGTCCCGAACCTCGACCACTACGCTCCCCACGCGCATACGTGACTGGGGCTGCTTCCCCCGGGACAGATGGCAATACCACATTTCATCGGTCTTCTCGGGCGAGATGCT
>NW_017052828.1:0-230 GCF_001483705.2 Eufriesea mexicana | reverse complement strand
ATGTCAGGTCAGGTCAGTGAGATGATGTCATTTCAGGTCAGTTCAGTTCAGGCCAGGTCAGGCCAGGTATGGTCGGGGCTGGTCAGGTCATGTTAGGTCAGGACAGGTCAGGTCAGGTCAGGTGAGGTGAGGTCAGGTCAGATGCTGTCACTTCAGGTCATTTCAGCTCATGGCAGGTCAGGCCAGATCATATATGGTCAGGTCAGTTCAGGTATGGCTGGTAAATGTCA
>NW_017052827.1:0-230 GCF_001483705.2 Eufriesea mexicana | reverse complement strand
GGTGGCTTTCTGCTCTCTACTGTTCTCTAGTATATTCTGCTTGGCGCTGGGGCGGCAAGTAATAGTGGTCTCGTCCCGCCAGGTTGAGTTAGACTACGTTTGGCTGCGTTATGTTAGCTTGAGTAAGGTTTGGATACATCTGACTTTCGCTGTATACGCTGCCATCCGGCCTATTTCTACTATTCGTTGGAATTCTGCGCTCTACTTTGCTCTGATATGTGCTGCTTGGC
>NW_017052826.1:0-230 GCF_001483705.2 Eufriesea mexicana | reverse complement strand
ACGTAACCAAGCCAAACCTAACGTGCCTAGCCAGCTATTGCCGGACTCCCCATCGCCAAGCAGAACATATTAGGGAACAGTAGAGAGCAGAGGTCCATAGGGTCGAAGTGCACAGCACAATAGTCGAAACTACCCCGACCTAACGTAGCCAAACGTAGCAATACCACACGTTGCCTAACAAGGACTATCGCGCCATGCCCACGAATTCTGGCCTCACCAGAGCCCAGCAG
>NW_017052825.1:0-230 GCF_001483705.2 Eufriesea mexicana | reverse complement strand
ATTAAAATATTTGTAATAAATATACTATAACTATCTTATATATCATTGAAATATTTTTTAATTTTAGTGATGTAATGTCTGGACTATACATACATGTGTGATGTTATTAAAGGTGCCATTAATTACAAAATAAGAGGTTTCAAACGTTGATTCATCTTTTGTTGCTTATAATAAAAGGCCATTTTCCGTTCGGTACAACTAGCGCCACCACGACCCGTACTTGTTATAAA
>NW_017052824.1:0-230 GCF_001483705.2 Eufriesea mexicana | reverse complement strand
GTGGTCCAGGCGCGCTGCGTCGCGTGATGTTCGCGCGGCGTCCGCAGGGTATGCGTGTGCTGCTGTGTGGTGGTGTGCGTGTAGTGGGTGCCTTTAATCGGGCACTCTCGCGCGCATGGACATGGACGCTTCGGGTGCGATTTCCCGTCGTGCCGGGAGGGAACAGATGTTGCCACGCTGGGGCTCCCTGGAAATTGCGCCGCTGCGGAGTCAAGGGCGCACCGAATTGC
>NW_017052823.1:0-230 GCF_001483705.2 Eufriesea mexicana | reverse complement strand
CCACAAACCATTCACGCAACCGCCCAACCATATAGCCATCCATCCAACCGTTCATTCATCCGTTCTTCCATCCATCCATACACAAATCCATCCATACATCCATCGATCCATACACAAATCCATCCATACATCCATCGATCCATACAGCCATACATCCACACATCCATACATCCATACATACATCCGTATATACATACATAAATACATACATACATACAACCGTCCACCCA
>NW_017052822.1:0-230 GCF_001483705.2 Eufriesea mexicana | reverse complement strand
GATTCTATAGGCGTGCTATTGGCATTGCAATGCCAAAGAATCTGGCAGGAAAAATCAATTCTATTGACATTTTGGACTTATATCGTGGTGAGCTAAACTTCTTCCATAAACAGAGAGGAAAGATAAAATTGGCAAGGTATAACCATTGGATTGCTATAGAATCTGGTTGGAATGATCAATTTTATTGACATTTTCGACTAATATCGTGGTGAGCTAGCTTCCTTGCATAA
>NW_017052821.1:0-230 GCF_001483705.2 Eufriesea mexicana | reverse complement strand
TTGCAAAGCTATAGAATCTGGAAGGGAAATTCAATTTCATTGACATTATCCACTAATATAGCGTTGAGCTGGCTTCCCTGCATAAGTAAGGAGGAAAGGTACTATTTGAGTGCTATAGAAATTGCATTGGTAAAGAATGTGGCTGAAAATACAATTTTATTGACATCTTCGACTAATATCAGTGTGAGCTAACTTTCTTGCATAAATAAGGAGGAAAGATTCTATTCTCG
>NW_017052820.1:0-230 GCF_001483705.2 Eufriesea mexicana | reverse complement strand
TCATGCCAGAGAATAGGTCTATTCAAAATCTGTAACCCGTTATAGCTTGGTGAATAGATCGCTCTTCGCATCCAATCGAATGGCAAGTAAGGCCATCTACATGCCAAAGAATAGGTCTATTCAAAATCTATAATCTGTTTTAGCTTGGTGAATAGATGGCCTAACTTCTTCAATCCAATGGCAAGTACAGCCATCTACTTGCAAGAGAATATGTGTATTCAAAATCTATA
>NW_017052819.1:0-230 GCF_001483705.2 Eufriesea mexicana | reverse complement strand
CGCCCTTGGTTGAAGACGTTAGACGACCTAGTCTCCAAGCTATAACAGATAATATATTTTGAAAAGACCAATTCTCTGGCAAGAAGATGGATGTACTTGCCACTGCATTGAAGGCGTTTGGCGATGTATTCACCACGCTATAACAGATTATAGATCTTGAATAGGATTATTCTCTGGCAAGTAGATGGCTGTACTTGCCATTCGGCTGAAGGCGTTCGGCCATCTGTTCA
>NW_017052818.1:0-230 GCF_001483705.2 Eufriesea mexicana | reverse complement strand
ATCTGTCGGACTACTTTGTTCACTGATGATGTTTATTCCAATGTTATTCTAGAAAGACTTATGCATAGTACGGATATGACTTGTGACATTTACAATAAACAGTAAGGCACGTAGCACCTCCACCAACAGAGTACAGTTGCAGCTGGATAAATCTGTCCACTGATGACGCATGTTCTACAGCAATTCTAGAATGAAGAATGAAGATCCGTTGACCTTCGAGATATAAACGA
>NW_017052817.1:0-230 GCF_001483705.2 Eufriesea mexicana | reverse complement strand
CAATGCGGTGGATTTCAGCGCCCTGCTGTGCTGTAGTATATTCTACTTGGATGTGGGGCGCCTAGAAATAGTGGTCCCGGCGCGTTAGGTTGTGATATGCTGCGTTTGCATATGTTGCATTTAGTGAGACAAGGATAGGATGGTTTAGACTTTTGTGCTAATCGCTGCTAAACGCGAATTTCTCCGCTCTACTGTGGCACAATGTGCTCTGCATGGCTTTGTGCTGGCCA
>NW_017052816.1:0-230 GCF_001483705.2 Eufriesea mexicana | reverse complement strand
CTTTGACCTTTCTGTAACTCACTGCCACTCTATTGATCACTGCGCTCCACTCTCCGCTTATATATTCCGCTCGGCGATGGGGAGGCCAGCAGTAATGATCTAGGCAAGTTAGGTTTTGTTAGGTAACGTTTGGTGATGCTACAATTGGTAAGGATAGTACAGGGCATCTAACATGTTTGTGCTATACACCGCCATTTGGAGGATTCCTGTGCTCTTCGTTGCTCTACAAT
>NW_017052815.1:0-230 GCF_001483705.2 Eufriesea mexicana | reverse complement strand
CACCAATTGACACTCCATTCCCTGTCATCACGGATCAGGTACAAAATTAATTTTATTTATATATGTGTCTAGTGTTTTCTAAATAGAAACAAGACCACTCTTTTTCACTATTTTTTAGGTTTTCTTGTAATGCTGCAATATGAGTGGTAATGATCAGTCCTATCTATCGTCTGTCATGTATTTGTTATTGTCATCAATGCAATTTGGTTTCTGTCATGTATTCAGGATAT
>NW_017052814.1:0-230 GCF_001483705.2 Eufriesea mexicana | reverse complement strand
TGAGTTAGATTAAGTTCGGTTATGTCATGCTTGGTTAGGTTAGGATAGGAAAGCTTTGACCTTCGCGCTATACACTGCTATTCGATGGCTTTCTGCTCTCCACTCTGCTCTAATATTCTTTGCTCGGCTCTGGGGAGGCCAGCAATACTGGTCTTGGCACGTTTGGATGAGCTATGCTACGTTTGATTGGGCCATGTTAGCCACGGTTAGGTTCGGATAGCTTTGACTTT
>NW_017052813.1:0-230 GCF_001483705.2 Eufriesea mexicana | reverse complement strand
ACTGTGCTCTACTATGTTCTCCTTGGCTCCGCGGGGGATAGCAGTAGTGGTCGCGGCACGTTAGGGTCAGTTAGGTTACGTTCGGTTATGCTACGATCTATTACGTTAGGGAAGGATAGCTTTGACTTTTCTGCTGTACACAGTAATTCTATGGATCTCTGCGCCCCGCTCTGGTCTAACATCCTCTGCTTGGCTCTGGACAGGCCTGAAATTGAGGTGGCGGCACGTTG
>NW_017052812.1:0-230 GCF_001483705.2 Eufriesea mexicana | reverse complement strand
GTTAGGATAGGGTATCTTTAACTTTTGTGCCATAAACTAATACTCGGTGGATTTCTACGCCTTGCATTACTCCACAGTACTTTGTACGGCTCTGTGGATGCCAGTAACAGTGTGTCGGCACGTTAGGTTGAGTTGTACTATGTGGTTAGGTTACGTTGGTTTCGGTTAGGTTTTGATAGCTTTGCCTTTCCCGGTATAAACTGCTGTTTGGTGGAATTCTGCGATCCGCT
>NW_017052811.1:0-230 GCF_001483705.2 Eufriesea mexicana | reverse complement strand
ATGCAAAGGGATGGCCATTGTGGGTGTTTTAATGTGTAAAATCCCACATAACGCTGCCCCCTCTCCAATGGGGGCCGGGTACCTTTGGAAGATTTCCCCCACGTGATGTGAAATGTTATGTTAGGACACGTTGGGTTAGTTTGGGTTAGGTTAGGTTAGGTTAGGTCGGATTAGGTTTGGTTAGATTTGGTAAGGCTAGGTTAGGTGAGGCTAGGTTTGTTAAGGTTAGG
>NW_017052810.1:0-230 GCF_001483705.2 Eufriesea mexicana | reverse complement strand
CCTTATTTTAGCATAAAAGGGAGCTCACTACGATATTAGTCGTAACTGTCAATAAAATTGTATCTTCCAGCCAGATTCTACAGCATTGCATTGGCTGCAGCACTCCAAATAGATTTTTCCTCCTTTCTTAAGCAAGGAAGTCAGCTCACCACGATATTAGTCGAAAGTGTCAATATCATTTTATTTTCCTGCCTGATTCTATGGCATTGAAATGACTATAGCACACCAAT
>NW_017052809.1:0-230 GCF_001483705.2 Eufriesea mexicana | reverse complement strand
CCCGTTACGATGAGACAGGCTACGTTCGGTCAAGTTGGGATAGGCTGCTTTTGGTAATGATAGCTTTAACTTTTGTGCTGTACACAGCTATTCGGTGGATTTCTGCCCTCTACGGTGTTCTAGTATGTCCTGCTTGGCTATGGGGAGGGCAGCAATGGCGGTCTCGCCACGTTAGGTTGAGTTAGGCTGTTTGGATATGATCTGTTGGTTTGGTTTTGTTTTGGGTAGCT
>NW_017052808.1:0-230 GCF_001483705.2 Eufriesea mexicana | reverse complement strand
AGGAATGAATGGATTTGTAAAAATAGAATGAGTACAGCCTGAAAGAATGTCAAGAGTGCTTGGGCTTAGAACGAAAGTGACCGTGTGCAAGAGGACCGATTGCAAAGTATGATTATTATTATTTTATTAGTTTATTCATATACAGACCGTAGTCCATTTATATAAAACTTCACATATAAAATAGAAAAACAAACAAATTATGCATAATATAGCACCTAAATGACGTGCTT
>NW_017052807.1:0-230 GCF_001483705.2 Eufriesea mexicana | reverse complement strand
ATGCTATAGAATCTGGCTGGAAAATTCAATTTTTTTGACATTTTGGACTAATATCGTGGTGACATAACTTTCTTTCATAAATACGGAGGAAAGATTCTATTGGCGCGCTATAGCCACTATAATTCCATAGAATCTGCATGGAAAATTCGATATTATTGACGTTTTCAACTAATATCGTGGTGAGCAAACCCACATGCATAAATAGGGATGAAATATTCTATCGGCGTGCT
>NW_017052806.1:0-230 GCF_001483705.2 Eufriesea mexicana | reverse complement strand
GAGCATATTACAGCGCTGAAATCGTCCGAACAGCTGTTTACGGCACACAAGTCAAAGCTAAGCCAACGAGACATAACCAAACCTATCCGTAGTAAACGAAACATATCTCAACCTAATCTGGCGAGGGCACTATTCTGGGCGTCCACAGAGACAAGCAAAGTACGATTGCGCACAGAAGAGCGCAAAAACCAATAGAATAGCATTGTGTACCACAAATGTCGAAGCCATCC
>NW_017052805.1:0-230 GCF_001483705.2 Eufriesea mexicana | reverse complement strand
AATCTGTCCTGAGGCAGCTGTCGAACAGCCGCCTCATCCCGGTCGCCGAACGTCTCCAGATCCGGTACAACGGCTCGGCCTGGGTTGCCGTCAACCCCGGGGGCTGTGATACTCGCCCACATAAGGTCGAAGCAATCCCAACCTAACACTACGGAAACCAACGCAAACAAACGTAACCTAGCAAATCCTAACGTGCCATACCACTGTTGCTCGTATCCCGAGAGTCGTGC
>NW_017052804.1:0-230 GCF_001483705.2 Eufriesea mexicana | reverse complement strand
CACTCTACTGTGCTTTAGTATATTCTGCTTGTCTCTGGGGAGGCCTGAAACAGTGGACTCGGCGCTTTAGTTTGAGTTACGCTATGCTTGGCTATGTCATATTGGTTTGGGCTAGGCTTGTATAGCTTCGACTTTCGTGGTATAAACTGCCATTGGGTAGATTCTGCCGCTCTACTGTGCTATGTTATATTCTGTTTGGCACTGTGGGGGCCAGCAATAGCGGTGTCGGC
>NW_017052803.1:0-230 GCF_001483705.2 Eufriesea mexicana | reverse complement strand
CGTTATGACATATACATATTCTTACACTCTTCTACATGGTTTCAATCATTCTAACTTATTACAGTGTCACTTTCATTAATTTCTCAATTTTCGAATTTTTTAAATTATACACTTATTTTCATTATGTATGAAAAATCTTATTTTCAGGTAAAATTGTCTGTCCTGTTCGTCAGCTGAATGTCCGTGATAATATTTTGTTGTTAGCATCGACCGGAGCGGAGATGGTCCTT
>NW_017052802.1:0-230 GCF_001483705.2 Eufriesea mexicana | reverse complement strand
GCGGCGCAAAAGTCGAAGCTATACTATCCCAACCTAACCAAATGTAGCACAACCGGACGCAATGTAGCTCTGCCTAACGTGGCGAGACTACTGTTGCTGGCCTCCCTATGGCGGAGTTGAATTTACTAGAGCTCAGTAGAGCGCGGAAGTCCAACGAATCGCGTTGTATAGCATAGGAGTCAAAGCCATTCAACAAAACGTTACCCAACGTAACGTAGCCAAGCGTTACC
>NW_017052801.1:0-230 GCF_001483705.2 Eufriesea mexicana | reverse complement strand
ATCCATCCATCGATAAATGCATCCATCCATACACACGTCCATTCATCCATCCATCCATACATAAATCCATACATACATCTATACATGTATCCGCATATCCGTCCAACCATACATCCATACACTCATACATCCATACATCCATAGATCCAACCATCCATAGATCCAAACATCCATACATCCACCCATCGGTACATACATCCTTCCATACATCCATCCATCCTACATCCACC
>NW_017052800.1:0-230 GCF_001483705.2 Eufriesea mexicana | reverse complement strand
ACATATGGATGTATGGATGTATAAATGTATGGATATATGGTTGGATAGATGTACGGATGGATGGATGAATGGATGTATGGATGTATGTATGTATGAATTTATGGATGTGTGTGTGTATGAATGTATGGATATAAGAATGTTTGGATGTAGGCATGTGCGGTGGATATATGTATGTATGTATGGATGTATGTATGTATGGATGTATGGACGGATGGATGTATCGAACGATA
>NW_017052799.1:0-230 GCF_001483705.2 Eufriesea mexicana | reverse complement strand
GTTGGTGGCAGTACTTGAGATTGGATTGATGGCGTTAGGCGATCTATTCACCAAGCTATAACAAGTTATAGATTTTGAATGGAACAATTCTCTGGCAAGTAGATGGCTGTACTTGCCATTGTTTGAAGGCGTTAGAAGACCTATTCACCAAGCTAGAACAGATTATTTACTTTGAATAGACCTATTCCATGGCAAGTAGAAGGCTGTACTTGCCATTGGATTGAAGGCGT
>NW_017052798.1:0-230 GCF_001483705.2 Eufriesea mexicana | reverse complement strand
GTTCCGAGACCACCGTTGCTGGCATCGTTGGGCAAAGCAGAGCATATTATAGCACAGTGGAGCGCTGAAGTCTACCGAAAAACTGTGTAAAGCACAAAAGACAGATCTATCCTGCACTAACCTAACCAGACGTAACAAAACTTAACGTAACCTAACCCAGCATAACTCGCCTAGGCCACTATTGCTGACATCTACAGAGCCTACCAGAATATACTGGGGCAACGTATGAG
>NW_017052797.1:0-230 GCF_001483705.2 Eufriesea mexicana | reverse complement strand
ATTATACGATTTCTTATTTAAAAAATATCATCAGCCTTATGGAAGAAAATTTTTCACCTCGTATCCCTCTTGAGCCAAAAAGTCGTCGAGCACAGAAGGTTAACACGCGATTTATTTAAATATTCACTGCCTTAAATCCAAATTCTTTGACATTAATGCAAATAATGAAGATTCCATCTTACACAGGACACGATACGACTGAAATTTGCTGAAACCCAGAAATTTGATCG
>NW_017052796.1:0-230 GCF_001483705.2 Eufriesea mexicana | reverse complement strand
GTATCGATGGATGGAGGTATGGATTGACGGATTTATGGATATATGGATGTGTGGATGTATGGATCGACGTTTGTATGGATGGATGCATTTATGGATGAATGGATGAATGGATGAGTGTATGGATGGATGAATGGATGTTTGGATGAATATATGTACGGATGTCTGGTTGTATGGATGTATGTTTGTATGGATAGATGGATGAATGAATGGATGGACGTATGGATGGATGG
>NW_017052795.1:0-230 GCF_001483705.2 Eufriesea mexicana | reverse complement strand
ATCTACTTGCCAGAGAGTAGCTCTATACAAAATCTATAACCCTCTACAGCGTTGTGAATAGATAGCCTAACGCCTTCAATCCAATGGCAAATACAGCCATCTACTTGCCCGAGTATATGTCTATTCGAAATCTATGAGCTGCACAGCTTGGCGATTAGATCGGCTATCGCATTCAATCCAATGGCAAGTACAGCAATCTACTTGGCAGAGAATAGGTCTATTCGTAATCT
>NW_017052794.1:0-230 GCF_001483705.2 Eufriesea mexicana | reverse complement strand
CTATAGCACGTCAATAGAATCTTTCCTCCTTATTTATGCAAGAAAGTTAGCTCACCACGATACAATTTGAAAATGTCATTAAAATTGAACTTTCCATGCAGATTCTATAGCTTTGCAACGGCTATAGCACGCCAATAGAATCTATCCTCCTTATTTATGCAAGAAATTTACCTCACCGCGATATTATTTGACAATGTGAATAAAATTGAATTTTCCACGCAGATTCTATA
>NW_017052793.1:0-230 GCF_001483705.2 Eufriesea mexicana | reverse complement strand
CTTGCCATTGGATTGAAGGCGTTATGCTATCTATTCACCGAGCTAAAACAGGCTATAGATTTTGAATAGACCTATTCTCTGGCAAGCAGATGGCTGTACCTGCCATTGGTCGAAGGAGTTAGGCGACCTATTCAGCAGGCTATAACAGATTACATATTTTGAATAGGCTAATTCTCTGGCAAGTAGATGGCAGTACTTGGGATTGGATTGAAGGCGTTAGGAGATCTTTT
>NW_017052792.1:0-230 GCF_001483705.2 Eufriesea mexicana | reverse complement strand
TAGTCCAGCAATAGTATTATCGGCTCGATATGTTTTGTTTGGCTACGTTCGGACAGGTTAGGTATGGAAATGGTAGGTTAGGTCATCTATGACTTTTGTGCTACGAACTGCAGTGATGTGGATAACTGCGCTCTACTGCGCCCTAACATATTCTGCTTGGTTCTGGAGATGCAAGCAATAGTGGCCTCGGCGCGTTAGGATGAGTTAAGCAGCGTTCGGTTATATTATGT
>NW_017052791.1:0-230 GCF_001483705.2 Eufriesea mexicana | reverse complement strand
ACATCATAACAGTGCTTTAGCAGATGCACCTATTTCATCACTGACAACATAAATTCAGCAGCTATGGTTGAATAATCAGCATATATTACGATCATGTCTAGAGATACTTTACAATTGGCAGCTGGGTACTTAGTACATCCATCAACAGAACATTGTTCCCGTTGAAATAACCCCTTCAATGACAATGTACATCCTATAGCAATTCTAGAATTGCAAAAGACAGATCCCTC
>NW_017052790.1:0-230 GCF_001483705.2 Eufriesea mexicana | reverse complement strand
TCAATAAAAATGTATTTTCCAGCGAGATTCTATAGCACTGCAATGGATGTAGCGCGCCAATGATATATTTCATCCCTATTTATGCAAGAAAGTTTGTTCGCCACGATATTAGTCAAGAATGTCAATAAAATTGTATTTTCTAGCCAGATTCTATAGCATTGTAATGACCAGAGCGCGCCAATAGAGTATGTCTTTCTTATTCATGCAAGACAGTTATTTCACCACGATAT
>NW_017052789.1:0-230 GCF_001483705.2 Eufriesea mexicana | reverse complement strand
CGGAGAAAATTATACGGGATTGTCTACAAATTAACATTTATACCAACACAAATGCAAATTTTTGCAGAACATATGCATTAGAATGAAGACATAATATGCATTATACATCAATTAACAAATTTCCTTTATCCGTAAATTTCCGTTTTCGTAAAATTCATTTTCAATTCCAATTCTTGTTGCAAATTTAAAAATTTTCGAATCGTTGCTTCGATTCTTTAATTTTTATCAGT
>NW_017052788.1:0-230 GCF_001483705.2 Eufriesea mexicana | reverse complement strand
CGCTATAGAATCTGTATGGCAAATTCAATTTTATTGACATTTTCGACTAATATAGTTATGAGCAAACCTTCTTTCATAAATAAGGAGAAAAGATTCTGTTGGCGTGCTATAGGCATTGAAGCGCTACAGAATGATGCTGGATAATTCAATTTTACTGACATTTTCGGCTAATTTCGTTGTGAGCTAACTTCCTTGCATAGGTTAAGAGGAAAGATCTTTTTGGCGTGCTA
>NW_017052787.1:0-230 GCF_001483705.2 Eufriesea mexicana | reverse complement strand
ATACATACACCAGTACATTCATTCATACGTACATCCATACATCCACACATCCATACATCCATATATCCACCCATCCATGCACTCATCCATCCATACGTACTTCCATACAAGCATGCATACCCCCATAGACTCATCCATACATAAATCCATAGATACATCCGTAAATACGTCCACACATACATCCATGCATGCAGCCATCCATACATCCATCCACTCATACATCCATCCAT
>NW_017052786.1:0-230 GCF_001483705.2 Eufriesea mexicana | reverse complement strand
GCCAGCAATAGTGGTCACGGCACGTTATTTTTGGTTATGTTACATTTGGCTTTGTCACGATTTAATCGGGACGGAAAGTATGCCTTCAACTTTTGGTGTGTACTCTGATATTCAGCGGATTCCTGCACTCTACATGGCACCAGTTCACTCTGCTCGACACTGGCGAAACCAGCAATATGTGTCTCGGCACGATAGCTTGAGTCAGGTTATGCTTGTCTTGGCTAGGTTAG
>NW_017052785.1:0-230 GCF_001483705.2 Eufriesea mexicana | reverse complement strand
TCCTGATGTATGGAAGAAAGCTAGCTCACCACCATAATAGTCGAAAATGTCAATAAAATTGTACTTTCCGGCCACATTATACAGCATTGCAATGGCTATAGTACACCAAAAGGATCTTTCCGCCATACTTATGCCAGGAAGCTAGCTCACCACGATATTAGTCGAAGATGTCAATAAAATTGATTCTGCCAGGCTCGTTCTACATCATTGCAATGGATATAGCACGCCAG
>NW_017052784.1:0-230 GCF_001483705.2 Eufriesea mexicana | reverse complement strand
TGCCATTTTCGACTAATATCGTGGTGAAATGACAGTATTGCGTAAATAAGGATGAAATGTTCTCTTTGCGCGTTATGGCCATTACTATGCTATATAATCTGGCTGGAAATTTCAATATTATTGACATTTTCGACTAATATCGTGGTGGGCTAACTTTGGTGCATATGTAAGGAGGAAACATTCTACTGGCGTGCTATAGCCATTGCAATGCTATAGAATCTGTATGGAAA
>NW_017052783.1:0-230 GCF_001483705.2 Eufriesea mexicana | reverse complement strand
ATTTGACCCGAATTTTAAACCAATTTCACATTTTCATATGTAATTAACTCATTCACGAGTAGTATAAGATCCCAGAATTAATCTGACACACACGTAATGCCAAATTCAGGCTATATAATACCAACATCCACATAGACTACCTAGCCCAGATACTCACCAACCTTATCTAAAAGCTTTCATTCGGCTTCAAACTTAAACCAACTTCACACTGTCAAATCTTGTCAATCAAT
>NW_017052782.1:0-230 GCF_001483705.2 Eufriesea mexicana | reverse complement strand
TACTTTTGGCGTGCTATATCCATTGCGATGCTATAGAACATGGCTGGAAAATTCAATTTTATTGACATATTCGGCTAATATCGCGGTGAGCTATCTTTCTTTCATAAATAAGGGGGAAGGGTTCAATTGGCCTGCTATAGCCGTCGCTACGCTATAGAATATGACTCGAAAATTAAATTTTATTGACATTTTCGTCCAATATCGTGGTGAGCCAACTTTCTTGCATACAT
>NW_017052781.1:0-230 GCF_001483705.2 Eufriesea mexicana | reverse complement strand
ACACCCCGATATTAGTCGAAAATGTCAATGACGTAGAGTTTTCGAGCCAGATTCTATAGCATTACAATGGCTATAGCACTCCAATAGTATCTTTTCTCCTTGTTTATTCAAGAAAGTCAGCTCACCACCATATTAATCGAAAATGTTAATAGAATTGAATTTTCCAAACAGACTCTATAGAATTGCAATGGCTATAGCACGACAATAGAATCTTACTTCCTTATTTATGC
>NW_017052780.1:0-230 GCF_001483705.2 Eufriesea mexicana | reverse complement strand
CCAGAGCCAAGCAGAACATACTAGAGAAAAGTAGAGCGCAGAAAACCACCGAAGAACTGTTTAAACCACGAAAGTCGAAGCTATTCAAGCATAGCCCAAACTAACATGCCATAACCAAACGTGGCCTGACTGAATCTGACGCGCCGAGGCAATTATTGCTGGAATGTCCAGAGTCGAAAAGAGTATAGCAGGGCTTTGTAAAGCGTTGAAATACAACGAATAGCGGTGCA
>NW_017052779.1:0-230 GCF_001483705.2 Eufriesea mexicana | reverse complement strand
TTAGGTTAGGATGGGATAGCTTCAACTTTTGTGCTATACACCGCTATTCCGCTGATTTCTAAGCTCTACATTTCTCCTATATGCCCAGCTTGTCTCTGGGGAGGCCAGCAATATTATTCACGGCACATTATGCTTAGCTATATTACGCTTGGCTTGGTTAGGTTAGAATATCTTTGGCTTTTGTGCCACACACTGTAGTGCCGTGGACTACTGCCCTCTACTGTGCTCTA
>NW_017052778.1:0-230 GCF_001483705.2 Eufriesea mexicana | reverse complement strand
AAACTAGCCAAAGGTAACATAACCAAACGCAGTCTAACTCATCCCAACGTGCCGAGACCACTAATGCTGCCCTGCTCAGAGCAAAGCAGGACATATTAGTGGGGTGTAGAGCGCAGAAGTTCATTAAATGGCAGCGTATGGCACAAAAGACGAAGATATCCCAAACAAACCCAAACGAGCCTAACATACCCAAATGTAACGTAACAGAGTCTATCGCGCAGCAGCCATTA
>NW_017052777.1:0-230 GCF_001483705.2 Eufriesea mexicana | reverse complement strand
TATTAATTAATCATAGTCCTTGCTATGACCTTGAATAAAGCTAGAAAAATCAACTTGAAGTTTGAAAAATCGAATCTGTATCTTTTATTACATATTTTTATATCTAACATCGAAACGTTTCTAAAACTGCATGATCACAGATTTATCTAATACATTTTTGCATATCCTTTGTACTTTTCTAAATATTTGTCCTAGAACTGATTAGTATTATATACTATTACCGTGTTCAA
>NW_017052776.1:0-230 GCF_001483705.2 Eufriesea mexicana | reverse complement strand
TGGATTTATGGATGTGTGGATGTATGAATGTGTGGATGGCTGGATGTATGAGTGGATGGGTGTGTGGGTGGATGGATGTATGGATGTATGGATGTATGTATGGATGTATGGAAGGATGTATGTGTGGTTGTATGGATGTATGGATTGATGGATTTATGGATGTATGAATGTATGAACGTGTGGATGGATGGATGTATGGATGGATAGATGCATGGATCGGTGTATGTATG
>NW_017052775.1:0-230 GCF_001483705.2 Eufriesea mexicana | reverse complement strand
ATGCGACAAATAGCGGTCTCGGCGCATTCGGTTGAGTTAGGTTACTTTTGCTTAGGATAGGTTGTGTTAACCTTGCTTGGGATGGCTTTGAAATTTGCGCTATACACTGCAATTCGGCGGATTTTTGCGCTCTACTGTGCTCAAGTATATTCTGCTTGGCTATGGGTAGGCTAGCAGTATTGCTCTCGGTCCGTCAGACTGAGTTATGTTGCGTTTGGTTATATTACGTT
>NW_017052774.1:0-230 GCF_001483705.2 Eufriesea mexicana | reverse complement strand
GCAAATCTGAACTCATTGCGCCACAATCGCTATTGCCGGCTTCCCCAGAGACGAGCAGCTTATAGTAGAGCAGAGTGGAGCGCAGAAATCCACGGAAGAGCAGTGTGAAGCACAAAAGCCGAAGCTTCGCTATCCTAACCTAAGCAAACGTAGCAAAACCGAACGTTGTTTAACTCAACGCAACGTACCTACATCGATATTGCTGACCTCCCCAAAGCATGGCAGAACAC
>NW_017052773.1:0-230 GCF_001483705.2 Eufriesea mexicana | reverse complement strand
TTATGCACGTGGTTTTGCTCACCACGATATTAGTCGAAAATGTCAATAAAATCGAATTTTCCATTCAGATTTTACGGAAATGCAGTGGGTATACGGCGCCAATAGTATCTTTCCTCCTTATTTATGGAAGAAAGTTAGCTCACCACGATACTAGTCGAAAACGTCAAAAAAATGTATTTTCCAGCAAGATTCTATAGCATTGCAATGGCTATGGCGCGCCGATAATATAT
>NW_017052772.1:0-230 GCF_001483705.2 Eufriesea mexicana | reverse complement strand
TGCTGCGCTAGGTTGTGTTAGTTTAGGTCAGGTTTGGTCAGGATATCTTCGACTTTTGTGCTACTCACAGCAATTCCGTTGATTTCTGCGCACTACAGTGCTCTAGTACATTCTGCTTGTCCCTGTGGTGGCCAACAGTAGTTGTCACGTCATGTTAGGTTGAGCTGGGCTACCTTTGGGTATGTCACGTTTGGCAAGGTTTCGATAGGCTAATTTGTCTTTTGTGTTGT
>NW_017052771.1:0-230 GCF_001483705.2 Eufriesea mexicana | reverse complement strand
ACATCCATACATCCTTACATCCATCCATCCGTACATCCATCCATTCATACACCCAAACATTCAGGCATCCATACATCCAAAAATCCATCCATCCACACTTCCATCCATCCATACATCCATCAATGCATACATCCATCCATCCATACACCCATCCTTCCATACATCCTTCCATCCATAAAACCACCCATCCATACATCCATCTATCCATATATCTATCCATCCATACATCC
>NW_017052770.1:0-230 GCF_001483705.2 Eufriesea mexicana | reverse complement strand
TCCTATCCTATCCTAGCCAACCGTAGCACAGCCAAACGTAACCTAACTCTACCTAACTCTCCGAGGCCACGATTGCTGGCCTCCCCAGAGCCGTGCAATGCATAGTACAGTGGAATAGTGCTCAGAAATCTATAGAATGGCAGTGTATACCAGAAAAGTCAAAGCCTTCCGAACCTAGCCCAAACAAATGTAACCTAACCAAACGTAGCATAACTCACCATAACTTGCCC
>NW_017052769.1:0-230 GCF_001483705.2 Eufriesea mexicana | reverse complement strand
GCTCTAGTATATTCTGCTTGGCTCTGGGGAGGTCAGCAATAGTGTTGTAAGCACGTTTGGTTGTGTCACGGTACGTCCGCTGATGTTACGTTCGATTAGGTCAGGACAGGGTTGCTCTGACTTCTGTGCTGTACACTGCTATTCCGTGGATTTCTGCGCTGCACTGAGCTCTAACATGTTCTGCTTGGCTCTGGGGAGGCCAGCACCAGTGTTCACGGCACGCTAGGTTT
>NW_017052768.1:0-230 GCF_001483705.2 Eufriesea mexicana | reverse complement strand
GGTCAGGCAAGGTCAGGTCAGGTCAGGTCAGGTCAGATCAGACCGGTCAGGTGAGGTCAGGTCTCGTCCGGTCAGGTCGCCTATGGAATAGTCAGGTCAGTTCAGTTCAGGTCTGGAGAGAACCGGTCAGGTCTGGTCAGGTCAGGACAGGTCAGGCCAGGTCAGGGCAGGTCAGGTCAGGTCAGGTCAGGTCAGGTCAGGTCAGACGCTGGCAGTTCATGTCAGTTCAG
>NW_017052767.1:0-230 GCF_001483705.2 Eufriesea mexicana | reverse complement strand
ATGCGAGAAGGTTTACTCACCACGATATTTGTTGAAAATGTCAATAAAATTGAATTTGCCAACAACATTCTATATCATTGCAATGTCTATGGCACGCCAATAGAATCTACCCTGCTTAGTTCGGCAAGAAAGATAGCTCACCATTATATTAGACGAAAAGGTCAGTGAAATTGAATTTTCCAGTCAGATTCTAAAGCATTGCAGTGGCTATAGCTCGCCAATAGAATCTT
>NW_017052766.1:0-230 GCF_001483705.2 Eufriesea mexicana | reverse complement strand
GATATTTTCGACTAGTATCGCAGTGAACAAGCTTTCTCGCATAAATAAGTAGGGAACACACTATTGGCGTGCTGTAACCGTTGCAATGCAAAGGAGACTGACTGGATATACCAATTTTATTGACATTTTCGACTATTATCGTGGTGAACAAGTTGTCTCGCTTGAATGCGACAGAGAAAGGACGAACAACATACGCCTACTTCAGCAGCGTCCACGAGAGGGTCAAGGAT
>NW_017052765.1:0-230 GCF_001483705.2 Eufriesea mexicana | reverse complement strand
AGTTCGGGTCAGATCATTTCAGGCCTGGCCAGGCCAGGTCAGTTCAGGTAAGGTCAGGTCAGGCCAGATCAGGTCAGGTCAGAGCAGTCAGGTCAGGTCAGGGCAGGTCAGGTCAGTTCACGTCAGGTCAGGTCAGGTCAAGCCAGGTCAGGCCAGGTCAGGCCATTCAAGGCAAGTTAGGGTCAGGTCAGCTCAGGGCAGGTCAGGGCAGGTCAGGTCTGGTAAGGTCA
>NW_017052764.1:0-230 GCF_001483705.2 Eufriesea mexicana | reverse complement strand
GTACGTATGTATGTATGTATAGATGTATGAAAGAATATATGTATGGATGCATGTAGGGATTTATGCACGCGTGTATGTATGTACCTGTGTATTGATGAGTGTATGTATGCATGGATGGGTGGATGAATTGGTGGATGGAAGTATGGACGGAAGGATGTATGGATCGCTGGATGTATGGATGGATGTATGTGTGGACGGCAGGATGTATGGATGGATGGATGTATTGATGT
>NW_017052763.1:0-230 GCF_001483705.2 Eufriesea mexicana | reverse complement strand
GTCGAAAATGTATATAAAATTGTATTTTCCAGCATGATTCTACAGCACTGCAATGGCTATAGTCGACCAATAGAATTCCTCCTCCTTACGTATGCAATGGATTTAGCTCACCACGTTATTAGTAGTAAATAACAATAAAATTGAATTTTCCAGGCAGATCCTATAGGATTGCAATGGCTATAGCACGCCAATAGAACCTTCCCTCCTTATTTATGAAAGAAAGATAGCTC
>NW_017052762.1:0-230 GCF_001483705.2 Eufriesea mexicana | reverse complement strand
GATTCTATTGGCGTGTTGTAGCCATTGCAATGCTATAGAATCATGCTGGAAAATCAAATTTTAATGACATTTTCGACTACGATCGTTGTGAGCTAACTTTCGTGCATAAATATGGAGGAAACATTCTATTGGCGTGCTATTGCCATTGCAATGCTGTAGAATCTGTTTGGAAATTTCAATTTTATTCACATATAAGACTTTTGTCGTGGAGAGCTAACTTTTTTGCATAA
>NW_017052761.1:0-230 GCF_001483705.2 Eufriesea mexicana | reverse complement strand
GGCATTGCAAAGCAATATAATCGTCCTGGAAAATTCAATTTTATAGACATTTTCGACTAATATAGTGGTGATCTAACTTTCTTGCATAAATAAGGAGTGCAGATCCTTTTTGAGTGCTTTAGCTATTGCAATGCAATAGAATGTGTCTGGAAAATACAATTTCGTTTACATTTTCGACTAATATCGTGGTGAGATATCTTCCTCGCGTAAGTAAGATGGAAGGATGCTTT
>NW_017052760.1:0-230 GCF_001483705.2 Eufriesea mexicana | reverse complement strand
TACCAGACCTGACCTGACCTGACATAACTAGACCTGATCTGAACTGACCAGAACCTACATCATGTGAACTGACATGACCTGGCCTGACATGAACTGGCCTGAACTGACCTTAGCATACCTGACCTTACCTGGGCTGACGTTACCTGACCTGACCTGACATGTCCTCTCTTTAACCGACCTTACCTGCCCTGCCCTGACCAGACTGACCGGACCTGACCTGACCGGACACG
>NW_017052759.1:0-230 GCF_001483705.2 Eufriesea mexicana | reverse complement strand
TCTCTGGCAAGTAGATGGCTGCACTTGCCATTGGATTGAAGGCGTTAGGCGCCCTATTCGCCACGCTATGACAGATTACAGACTTTGAATGGACCTATTCTCGGCAAGTAGATGTCTGTACTTGCCATTGGATTGAAGGCGTTAGCTGATCTATTCACCATGCTATTGCAGATTATAGATTTTGAATAGCCCTATTCTCTGGCAAGTAAATGGCTGTAATTGCCATTGGA
>NW_017052758.1:0-230 GCF_001483705.2 Eufriesea mexicana | reverse complement strand
AAAGTGAGTTGAACTGAATTTTGCCGAGTCATTGATATTTCCTATCCGCAAAATTTCGCATTTCCAACGCTTTGCAATATTTTCTACTCCCGATTGTAACACCAACTTGCGGTGGTATTACAGTGTTTCTGTAACAATTGCCTAACGACGTATATACCACGTAGTTAACGATTCTGTGACAAAAGCATTACGACGTGCGTGACACGTCTTTCCAGCGCAAGTGGTTGAAT
>NW_017052757.1:0-230 GCF_001483705.2 Eufriesea mexicana | reverse complement strand
CTTGGTCTCCCCAAAGTTGAGCAGTGTATAGTAGAACATTAAAGGACGCAGAAATACACCGAAAAGAAGTGTGTAGCACAAAAGACAACGTCACCCTGTCCTAACATAACCAATCGTAGCATAAGCAGACGTAACTTAACCCACCCTGACGTACCACGAAAGCTATTGCCGGCCACACGAGAGCTAAGCAGAGTATAGCAGAGCAATGTAGAACGCTGAAATCGCCCGAA
>NW_017052756.1:0-230 GCF_001483705.2 Eufriesea mexicana | reverse complement strand
GCTGTGTATAGCACAAAAATCAAAGCTATCCTATCCAAACCTTACCAATCGTGACATTACCAAACGTACCGTGGTACATCCTATCCTGCCTCGATCATTATAGCTGGCCACCCCAGAGTCGAGCGGAGTATAGTAGAGCCAAGAGGAACGCAGCAAGCCACCAAATAGCTATGTGTTGCACGAAAGTAAAGGACATACTAACCTATCCATGCATAACCTAACCTAACCAA
>NW_017052755.1:0-230 GCF_001483705.2 Eufriesea mexicana | reverse complement strand
GATAGACTACACATTGATAGGTTTGGATAAGGCAGCCTTAAATCCTGCGCTATGCTCTGCTATACGGAAGACGTCAGCGTCCTACAGTGCCCTGCTATACTCTGCCTGGCCCTCGTGAGGCCATTAGGTTTGGTTACGTTGTGTCTGCTTATGTTACGTTTGGTTATGTTAGGATAGGGTACACGTGATTTCTGCTATGTAAACTGCTATTCGGGGAATTTCTGCTCTCC
>NW_017052754.1:0-230 GCF_001483705.2 Eufriesea mexicana | reverse complement strand
GGATGGACGGATGGATGTATGGATCTATGGATGTATGGATGTATGTATGCATGGATGTACGAAAGTATGGATCTACGAATGTAAGGATATACGGATGTATGAATGTACGGAAGTATGTCTGTATGGATGAATGGATGGGTGGATGTATGGTTCGATGGATGTCTGACTGGGTGGATGTATGGATGGGTGGATGTATGGATGGATGAATGTATCGAAGCGTGGACGTACGA
>NW_017052753.1:0-230 GCF_001483705.2 Eufriesea mexicana | reverse complement strand
AAAGATGCTTTTTGAGTGCTATAGCCATTGCAATGGTATAGAATATGGCTGGAAAATACAATTCTGTCGACATTCTCGAATAATATCGTGGACAGCTAACTTCCTTGCTTAAGTAAGGAGGAAAGATGCCCTTTGAGTGGTATAGACATCGCAACGATATAGATTGCGGCTGGAAAATACAATTTTGTTGACATTTTCGACTAATATCGTGGAGAGCTAACTTCCTTGCG
>NW_017052752.1:0-230 GCF_001483705.2 Eufriesea mexicana | reverse complement strand
GTAACTCGTAATATTTTTCCTCGGCGCATTCTAGTTTCTGTCTTAATTCCCGAATTTTTGGATCTTGCAGCTGCTTCAAGAAAAGAACCTGTTCGAAGGTGTTTGCTTCTAATATGAGAATTGCGTGGCAACCATTCAACGCATCCACGTACAGCATTTTAGATCCCGACCGGTGTTCAATTTGGAAATCATATTTCTGTAAAAACATTGCCCATCGAGAAATTAGTGGA
>NW_017052751.1:0-230 GCF_001483705.2 Eufriesea mexicana | reverse complement strand
TAACTTAACCTATCGTGCCGCGACCATCATTGCTGGCCTCCACAGAGCGAAGCAGACCATAATGTAGGAGAGGAGAGCACAGATATCCAAGGAATCGCATTGTAAAGTAGAAAAGACGATGCTACCCATGCCTAACCAGTGCTAACTTAACCTGACCAAGCGTGCCATATCTCAATCTATTGTCCCGAGGCCACTACCACTGGTTACTCCAGAGACAAGCAGAGCACAAT
>NW_017052750.1:0-230 GCF_001483705.2 Eufriesea mexicana | reverse complement strand
GCAAACTACATGAAATTGATATACTCAATTTGTATTAATATACTTAATTGCTATACTTAGTTTCTAAAATCAATGTGAAACGTATATCATTTCCCCACCCCTTTACTACATTTCATATTGTATATATTTGTCCGTCTTTTTAATGGATCACTAGGTGACCCACATTCGTATGACTTTTTCATTACATTTCTCATGCAAAATGTGATAAAGTATTGACATTGCTTGTTTTA
>NW_017052749.1:0-230 GCF_001483705.2 Eufriesea mexicana | reverse complement strand
CTGTTGGCGTGCCATAGCCATTGGAATGCTATAGAATCTTGTAAGAAAATTCAATTTTATTGACATTTTCAACTAATTCCGTAGTGAGCTAACTTCCTTGCATATGTAAGGAGGGAAGATACTTTCGGCATGCTACGTCCATTGCAATGCTGTAGAATTTGGCTTGTAAATTCAATTTTATTGACATTTTCGACTAATATCGCTGTGAGTTAACTTTGTTCATAAATAAG
>NW_017052748.1:0-230 GCF_001483705.2 Eufriesea mexicana | reverse complement strand
TAGGCCTGTTAGTGAACTCGTCAGTAAGGCTTTCTAGCAGGCCCTGCCTTAGAGGAGAGGTACCTAGGTAGTATAGGAACTTGTATTTACGGGAGGTTCAGGTCCTCGAACCTCTTTCAAGTAAGAATCCATTTATTGGCGATAATGATACCGCTACATTTATCCCTTATCGAAGTCCAAGAGCAAAAATCCGTATGTCTGACGGAGTGTCAAACGATGTCTAACGTGCT
>NW_017052747.1:0-230 GCF_001483705.2 Eufriesea mexicana | reverse complement strand
TGCGAACCGATTCGGCAGAGTTTGGAAATACGCAGCCGGTCTATCCCTTGACTTTTTTATACGCTTTATACGTCAAAAAGCTCGTCCGAAAGTGCTCTAAAAAACAGCTTGAAAAACTCCATTTTTTATAACCCACCCGTTTTTTGCCAATTTTCGATACCCACGACGGATACATCGGTATGCCCGATTTTGACCGAATTTTGGAATGCGGATTTTTTAGCTTTTTTACG
>NW_017052746.1:0-230 GCF_001483705.2 Eufriesea mexicana | reverse complement strand
AGAACACTGAATGTATATTAACGTTATGACTAGAGATATTCACACCTGACAGAACCGTACTTACTACATCAACCAATGGAGCCCTGCAACCGATCGATTAATCTGTTCAAAGAGGATTTAGATTCTGTAGCAGCTCTGGAATGACAAAAGACAGATCCATTATGCCAGGAGACGTTAACAATTGACGAAACAGAATTGAGTAAAGCAACCTTCGCAGTACTTCATCCGTT
>NW_017052745.1:0-230 GCF_001483705.2 Eufriesea mexicana | reverse complement strand
TAACAATGCACAGTGTGCATCACGCGTCACAGAAGACCTCCAACCTCCGTTTATTTTACACCAACGAGAGATATAAAATCAGAATCAAAAGTAGCTTTTGATTTATTAACCTGATCGTATGTAGGCAACTTTCACTACCCATTGTCTCCCGGCAGGAGAAAGCCCTCGGAGTGTCAGTTCTAGGAAGACATCGCCTAGGTCCAAGAACAACGACCACAGATGGGGATGTT
>NW_017052744.1:0-230 GCF_001483705.2 Eufriesea mexicana | reverse complement strand
GACTTTTGCGCTGTATACTACTATTCGGTGGATTTCTGCGCTCTACCTTGCTCTGCTACTCTCGTCTCCACTCTGACGAGGCCTGCAATTCTCGTCGCGACATGTTAGGTTGAGTTATGTTACGTATGGATTGGCTAGGTAGGGTTAGGTTTGGCTAAGATGGCTTCGTCTTTTGTGCTGTGCACTGCTATTCGTTGCATTTCTGCCATCTACTCGGCTCTGATATGCTC
>NW_017052743.1:0-230 GCF_001483705.2 Eufriesea mexicana | reverse complement strand
TTACTTATGCAAGAAGGATGGCTCTCAACGATATCAGTCGAAAATGTCAATAAAATTGTATTTCCCGTACAGGTTCTATACCATTGCGATGGCTATAGCACGTCAAAAAGATCTTTCCTCTTTACCTATGCAAAGAAGTTAGCTCACAACGATATTAGTCGAAAATTTCAGTAAAATTGAATTTTCCAGCAACATTCTGTGGCACTGCAATGCCTATAGCACGCTAACAG
>NW_017052742.1:0-230 GCF_001483705.2 Eufriesea mexicana | reverse complement strand
GCTTGTCCCTGCGGAAACCAGTAATAGTGGCCTCGGCACGATAGGTTCAGAAAGGATACGCTTTGTTAGGTTACGTTAGCACTGGTTAGGCTTGGCTAGTTTCGACTGTTCTACTTCACAATGCGTTTCCGTGGATATCTGCGCTCTACTCTCCTATATTAGGCTCCGCTTCGCTCTGTGCATGCCAGCAATACTGGTCGCGGCACGATAGGTTGAGTTACGTTACGGTC
>NW_017052741.1:0-230 GCF_001483705.2 Eufriesea mexicana | reverse complement strand
CCTCCACAGATTACAGCAGGGTATAGTAGGGCACGGTAGAGCGCAAAAAGCTACCAGAGAGCAGTGTACACCACACAAGTGCGAGATATCCTAGCAAAACAGAACCTAATCCAGCCGAACCAAACATAGAGTAAGCCCTAGACCCCTATTTCTAGCATAAACAGAGTCAAGCAGAATATATTAGAACCCAGTGGAGCAGGGAAATCCAGCGAAGAGCAGTATATAGCGGA
>NW_017052740.1:0-230 GCF_001483705.2 Eufriesea mexicana | reverse complement strand
TTCCAGCCAGATCCTGTAGCAATGCAATGGCTACAGCACGTCAATAGAATCTTTCCTCCTTGTGCATGCACGAACGTTATCTCACCAAGAAATTAGTAGAAAATGTCAAAGAAATTGAATAAACCAGCCAGATTCTAAAGCACTGCAATGGCTATATTACGCCAACGGAATCTTTCCTCCTCACGTATGCAAGAAAGTTAGCTCACCACTATATTAGGCTCAAATGTCTG
>NW_017052739.1:0-230 GCF_001483705.2 Eufriesea mexicana | reverse complement strand
CACTGCTATTCGGCGGATATCTGCTCTCTAGTATGCTCTAGTATGTCCTGCTTGGCGTTGGGGTGGGCAGCAATTGCGGTCTTAGCAAGTAAGTTTAGGTTAGGCTATGTATGGTTATGTTGTGTTGGTTTGTGATAGGTCTGGGTTGCTCTGACATTCCATGTATGCACTGCGATTCTATGGATTTCTGCGTTCTACCCTGCACTAGTGTGTTCGGCCTGCCTCTGGGG
>NW_017052738.1:0-230 GCF_001483705.2 Eufriesea mexicana | reverse complement strand
CAACACAAATTAACGTACCGAGACCACTATTGCTGGCCTCCCCAAATCCAAGCTGAATGCATTCGAGCATGGCAGATCACAGAAGTCCACCTAAGGGCAGTGTGTACCACAAAAGTCAAATCCATTCTATCGAAACTTAACGTAGCCTAACCTAACCAAACATAAATTAACTCAACCTAACGTGACACGACATCTACTGCACTCCTCCAAAGAGTCGAGCAGAGCGTAGA
>NW_017052737.1:0-230 GCF_001483705.2 Eufriesea mexicana | reverse complement strand
GGATGTATGTAGAGATGGACGGATGTATGGCAGTATGTATGTATGGATGGATTTTCGTATTTATCTATGGATATGTGTATATATGAGTGTATGCGTGTATGCATGGATGTATGGAAGTACGTATGGATGGATGAGTCCGTGAATGGATGGATTTATGGTTTTGTGGTTGTGTGGATGTGTGGATGTATGGATGGATGGAAGTATGGATAGACGGATTTACTAATGTATGT
>NW_017052736.1:0-230 GCF_001483705.2 Eufriesea mexicana | reverse complement strand
TGATGGATGGATGGATGGATTGCTGGATGGATGTATGGATGGATAGATGTATGGATCGATGGAAGTATGGATGGGTGGATATATGGATGGATGGACGTATGGAAAGATGGATGTATGGATGGATGAAAGGTTGTTTGGATTGATGGTTGTATGGATGGATTGAGGTTTGGATGGACGGATGTACGGAAGTATGGATGTATGGATGTATGGCTGTATGCATGAACGGATGT
>NW_017052735.1:0-230 GCF_001483705.2 Eufriesea mexicana | reverse complement strand
ACTAGCGCAAACTAACTCAACCAAACGTAACATAACGCAACCCAACGTTCCGATACCGCTATTTCTGGCATCCACAGTGCCAAGCATAGAATATTACAGCCTATATCATAGCGTATATTATAAGTGTCAAAGCTACCCTGCCCTACGACAGCTAACAGTAAAGAAAGAAAAACAAAACATAACACAGCCTAACGTGGCGAGACGGCCATTGCTGGCCACCCTAGAGCCAA
>NW_017052734.1:0-230 GCF_001483705.2 Eufriesea mexicana | reverse complement strand
ATTGGATATTTTTTTTCGGTTTCGTGCGTGCGTTTTCGAGAAATAGTGCTTGAAGTGTCAGTGGCTGTCAGATCGTGCTGCGCAATTTACTCTTTTGGCTTCTAGTTTTTGAAATAGGCTTTTTGAATCAGATTTTTCCATTGATTCGCATAGAGTGATCTTTTCCATAACGGGATTGGATATTCTTTATCGGTTTCGAGCGTGCGTTTTCGAGAAATAGTGCCGGAAGT
>NW_017052733.1:0-230 GCF_001483705.2 Eufriesea mexicana | reverse complement strand
GTTACGTCTGGATAGCCTCGACTTTTGTGCTATACGCTGCTACTCAGGGGACTTCTGCGCTCTAGTGTGCTCTAATATGTTCTGCTTGGCTCTGGAGTGTCCCGCCGTAGTGGCCTCGGCACGTTACTTTTATATAGAATACGTTTGGTTATGGTACGTTTTGTTATGATAGGACAGGCTAGCTTTAACTTATATGCTATACACCGCTATCCGGTGGACCTCTGCGCTTT
>NW_017052732.1:0-230 GCF_001483705.2 Eufriesea mexicana | reverse complement strand
TATTGGTCTCTCGCGCGTGCGCAGAAGACAGCTCTGATACCGCGCAGGCTGCATTTTCCTCGCATCAGTTTCATCACGGCATGATGTAATAATTTGGGAGTTCATTTTCCAAACATGCACCTTTTCTTCACATAAACAAGTGCAACAATCTCGATCCACGCAATTAGATACTCCAATTACCAGGTTCGCCGCCATATTAGTCTCTCGCGCGTGCGCAGAAGACAGCTCTG
>NW_017052731.1:0-230 GCF_001483705.2 Eufriesea mexicana | reverse complement strand
CGGATGAATGGATGAACGGATGAATGAATGTATGCATGGATTGAGGTATGGATGGATGGATGTATGTATGGATGGATGTATGGAAGTATGAATGGATGGATGTATATATGTATGGATGTATGGATTGATTGCCGTATGTATGGATGGATGTATGGATGTATGGATGGATGGATGTATGGATGCATGTATGTATGGACGGCGGGCTGTATGGATGAATGGATGAATTGAAG
>NW_017052730.1:0-230 GCF_001483705.2 Eufriesea mexicana | reverse complement strand
GGAAAGATTCTATAGGTTTGCTATAGCCATAGCGTTGCTATAGAATCTGCCTGAAAAGTTCAAACCTATTGGCATTTTCGACAAATATAGTGGTGAGAAAGATTTTCTGCATAAATAAGGAGGAAATATCGAATTGGTTTACTATAGCCATTGCATTCCAACAGAACCTTACCGAAAAGTTTTATTTTCATCACATTTTCGTCTAATATTGCGGTGTGCAAACCTTTCTA
>NW_017052729.1:0-230 GCF_001483705.2 Eufriesea mexicana | reverse complement strand
CCTGGCCTCCACGTAGCCAAGCAGAAGGTAGTAGAGCAGAGTAGATCACAGAATTCAACCGAAAGGTACTGTATGGCACGAAGGTCAAAGCTACCCTAACCAAGCATAACCTAACCTAGCACAACTCAATCTATCGCGCCGCGACCGCTATTGCTCGCCTCCCCAGTGTCGGGCAGACCATTGTAGAGCAATGTAGAGCGCAGAAATCCGCCGAAGAGCTGTGTATAGCA
>NW_017052728.1:0-230 GCF_001483705.2 Eufriesea mexicana | reverse complement strand
ACATTTGTGGCGAGTAGAATACAGAAATCCATAGAATCGCAGTGTATATCAGAAAAGACAAAGCTACCCAAACCTAACACAGAACCAACGGAACATAATCAAGCATAGCATAAATCAAACAAACGTCCCGACACGGCTATTGCAACCCTCCCCAGAGCCAGGCAGGACATACTCGAGCGGAGTAGAGGGCCGAAATCCACCGAAAAGCAATGTACAAAACAAAGTTAAGG
>NW_017052727.1:0-230 GCF_001483705.2 Eufriesea mexicana | reverse complement strand
CATACATCCATACATATATACATCCATACATCCATGCATCCGTAGATCCGTCCATCCGTACCTAGATCCATCCACACTTCCAACCATCCATACAGCCATCCATCCATACATACACCCATACATATATTCATACATCCATACATTCATGCACCCGTACATCTGTACGGCAATACACACATCCATCGATATATCCTGCCATCCACACATACATCCATCCATACCTCCTTCCA
>NW_017052726.1:0-230 GCF_001483705.2 Eufriesea mexicana | reverse complement strand
AGCCGAAAATGTCAATAAAATTGAATCTGCCGCACACATTCTACATCATTGTATTGGCTATAGTACGCCAGTAGAACCTTCACTCCTTATTTAAGCAAGAAAGGTAGCTCACCACAATCTCAGTCGAAAATGTCAACAAAATTGATCTCTCCAGCCAGATCCTATTGCATTGCGAAGGCTACAGCACGCCAATAGAATCCTTCATCCTTATTTATGTAAGAAAGTTAGCT
>NW_017052725.1:0-230 GCF_001483705.2 Eufriesea mexicana | reverse complement strand
ATATCCACCCATCCATACATCCACCGAACCATACATCCATCCCTCAATACAAGCACCCATCCACACATCCATCGATCCATACATCTATCCATCCATACATCCACCGATCCATGCGTACATACATCCACACATCAATAAATCCATCCATCCGTACATCCATCCAACCGTACATATATCCATACAAACATCCATACATCCATCCATACATACATCCATCCATGCATCCATCC
>NW_017052724.1:0-230 GCF_001483705.2 Eufriesea mexicana | reverse complement strand
CAAGCCCAATCAAAAGGCACGAAACACCCCAACTGCGGATGAAAATATTCTCCTCTGCAAGAGTAACCTATAATTCCACCAATTCGAAGAACTCGCTGCTGTCAATTTGAAGAATTTCGTCAACCCGCAGATCTGAGGATATTTGTAAATCCACCAAGATCATCGATAAGAGGTAACCATTCGTGGACCAGGTCCAATTTCTGAAAACTCCGGCAAGCCGCCATGACAGA
>NW_017052723.1:0-230 GCF_001483705.2 Eufriesea mexicana | reverse complement strand
TTTCCTCCATGTTTATGCAAGAAAGGAAGCTCACTACAATATCAGTCGAAACTTACAATGGAAATGAATTTTCCGGCCAGATTCTATAGCATTGCAATGGTTATAGCTCGCCAATGTAAGCTTTCCCCCTTGTTTATGCAAGAAAGTTAGCTCACCACGATATTAGTCGAAAATGTCATCAAATTGAATCTGCCAGGCACATTCTATATCATTGCAATGATTATAGCACG
>NW_017052722.1:0-230 GCF_001483705.2 Eufriesea mexicana | reverse complement strand
AGTAGATGGCATAACGCCTTCAATCGAATGCCAAGTACAGCCATCTACTTGCCAGAGAATAAGGCTTTTCAAAACCTATAAGCTGCCATAGCTTGGTGATTTGATCGCCTATCGCCTGCAATCCATTGGCAAGTACAGCCATCTACTTGCCAGAGAATAAGTTTATTCAAAATCTATAATCTTTTGTAGCTTGGTGAATAGATCGCCTAACGCCTTCAATCCAATCTCAA
>NW_017052721.1:0-230 GCF_001483705.2 Eufriesea mexicana | reverse complement strand
ACGTATATTCGGTTGATTCCGACGCCATACGTTACTATACTATACTCTCCTCTACACTGTGGAAGCCAGTAATAGTGGTCTCGGCCCCTTATTTTGAGTTAGGCTACATTTGGGCACGTTGCGTTAGCTTGGGTTAGGACTGGATAGATCTGACTTTCGTGGTACAAACTGATATTCGGTGGGTGTCTACACTGTGCTGCGTTCTACTATATTATGCTTGGCCGTGGGTA
>NW_017052720.1:0-230 GCF_001483705.2 Eufriesea mexicana | reverse complement strand
TGTATGTCAGGATACGTTCGGTTATATTACGGTTCTCTATGTTAGGAGAGGGTAGCTATGCCTCTGGTGCCATAGTCCGCCATTCGGTGGATTTCTGCGCTCAACTGTGCTTAAACGCTTTCATCTTGGCTCTGTGAAAGCCAGAAATGTTTGCCGCTGCACGTTGCGTTGGGTCAGGTACCGTTCGGTTGGGTTGGGTCAGGTTTAGGTTTAGTTCGAATAGTGTAACA
>NW_017052719.1:0-230 GCF_001483705.2 Eufriesea mexicana | reverse complement strand
TGACTCAACCTAACGTGACGACACAATTATTGCTGGACACTACGGATACAAGCAGAATATACTACAGCACAGCAGATTGCAGGAATCCATCGCATTGCGGTGTATAGCACAAAAGTCAAAGGTATCCGAACCATACATAACCTAACCTATCCTAACTGAACGTAACCTAACTCAACATAATGTTCCGTGACAACTGCTTTGCGCCACCACAGATTCTGGCAAAGTATAGA
>NW_017052718.1:0-230 GCF_001483705.2 Eufriesea mexicana | reverse complement strand
TTATGGACGACTCGCGCCTGTGCTGTTATAAAAATTACGTCAATTTTCGGATTCGCGATTTGCTCTCGTAAAAATTACGTCAATTTTTGGATTCGCCATTTGCTCTCGTAAAAATTACGTCAATTTTCGGATTCGCCATTTGCTCTCGTAAAAATTACGCTCTCGTAAAAATTACGTCAATTTTCGGATTCGCCATTTGCTCTCGTAAAAATTACGTCAATGTTCGAATT
>NW_017052717.1:0-230 GCF_001483705.2 Eufriesea mexicana | reverse complement strand
CGCTCTACCCACCACCAATGTGTTCTGGATGGATCTAGGGAGGCCAGCAATAGTGGACGCGGCCCAAAGGTTTCTGATATATTAAGTTTGGTTATGTGATGGTTGGCAACGTTAGGAGGAGGTAGCTTTGGCTTTAGTGCTATAATTTGCTTTTAGGTGGGTTTCTACGCCCTACAGTGCTCTAACGTGTTCGGCTTGGATCTGGGAAAGCCAGCAATAGTGCTCTAGGC
>NW_017052716.1:0-230 GCF_001483705.2 Eufriesea mexicana | reverse complement strand
TATAGCTTGGTGAATACATCGCATAACGCCTTCAATCCAATGGCAAGAACAGCCATCTACTTGTCAGAGAATAAGTCTATTCAAAATATATAATCTGCTATAGCTTGCTGAATAGGTCGACCAACGCCTTCAATCCAATGGCAGGTACAGACTTCTACTTGCCAGATAATAGGTATATTCATAATCTATAACCTGTTACAGCTTGGTGAATAGATCGCCTAACGCCTTCA
>NW_017052715.1:0-230 GCF_001483705.2 Eufriesea mexicana | reverse complement strand
ATGAAATATATTCTAATTTTTGATAAACTATAATATAGATTATAACAGAGTAAAATGAATTTCGGTTTTTTAAAAAGATTGCCACACAATGGTAGAATTTATGGAAAAAATTTCATACCTAACCTAACCTAGTACAGGTAGCCCTCCTACAACACGGCATCCCGTAACACGGTTTCATTCTAATACGATAAGAAAATTACAAAAACCTTTATATAACACTGTACTTCTAC
>NW_017052714.1:0-230 GCF_001483705.2 Eufriesea mexicana | reverse complement strand
TCACTTTCGTATACCTTTTTCAAACTTACTCAAAAATACACTTAGCGTGATTTTAAGAATTTTGAGGTATTAAAATTGTACGAATTTTTGGAAAACTTCTGTCTTTTATTCGTTTCATTTATCTTCATGTTCTATCTAAATTTTAAACTTAGATATTTTGATAATTCATACAATTAAAATTTTGACAACTTTATTTGTAAACATACGAAGATCAATAGCTCCGTTTATAA
>NW_017052713.1:0-230 GCF_001483705.2 Eufriesea mexicana | reverse complement strand
AGGTTATGTTACGATTGCTTACGTTAAGTTTGGATTGGTTAGGATAGGATAACTTCGACTTTTGCGCTGTAGGCGGCTATTCGGTGGATTTCTGCCCACTAATGTAATCTAATACACCCAGCTTTGATCTGCCATGGCCAGAAATTTTGGCCGCCCCGCGTTAGATTCTTCGACTTCCGTGCTATAAACCGCCATTCCGAGGATTTCTGCGCTTTGCTGTGCTCCAGTTT
>NW_017052712.1:0-230 GCF_001483705.2 Eufriesea mexicana | reverse complement strand
TCGCAGTGTATATCGGAAAAGTCAAAGCTACCCAAGCCTAACCCTAACCAACTGAACATAACCAAGCTTAGCATGATTCAACTTAACGTGCCGACACCGCTATTGTTGCCCTCCCCTGTGAAAAGCAGAACGCACCAGCGCTGTGTAGAGCGAAGGGATCCACAGAAAAGCAGCATACAGCACAAAAGATGTAGCTATCCCGAGCATACATTTTCTAACCCACATTAACC
>NW_017052711.1:0-230 GCF_001483705.2 Eufriesea mexicana | reverse complement strand
CGTACATACATCCACACATCTTCGCATCCACGTATCCATAAATCCATCAATCAGTTCTTGCATTCGTCCATCCATACATCCATACATCCATAAATCCATCCAACCATACATGCATCCATACATAAATCCATACATACATCCATACATCCATCCATCCACACATCCACCCATTCATTCATCAATACAGCCATACATACATACATATATAAATCCATACATCCATACATCCA
>NW_017052710.1:0-230 GCF_001483705.2 Eufriesea mexicana | reverse complement strand
GTTGCCGAGAACGAAGCTTCTCCAGCTGGGTTGCTGAAACTTTTCCCACGACCTGATCCCGTTTTTCGAATAACTTTTAAACTATTATTCTCTTATCGTTGAATCCGAAATATCTTCTTTATCATTCCTGGCTCGGAAACACCTATGCCCATATTTTCTTCAATTTCTTAGATTTTTAATTATCCAAATCTGACAGTTGGCAATAAAAATATGGAAAAAGAGTAATAATA
>NW_017052709.1:0-230 GCF_001483705.2 Eufriesea mexicana | reverse complement strand
ATAGGATAGGTTTGGCTAGGATAGCTTCGTCTTTTGTTCTATACACTGCTATTCGACCGATATGAACCCTCTGCATTGCTCTACTAGCGTCTGCTTGTCTCTGTGGCTGTCAGGAATAGCGGTCGTGGCATGTTTGGCTGGTTTATGTTTCGTTCGGTAAATTTAGTGTAGGGTGTGTTTGGTAAGGGTGGCTTTGACTTTTGTGCTGTACACTGATAGTCGGTGGATTT
>NW_017052708.1:0-230 GCF_001483705.2 Eufriesea mexicana | reverse complement strand
TATGCTATGTTTCGTTTGGTTAAGCTATGTCAGCTTCGACTTTTGTACTACGCACTGCTGTTCTGTAGATTTCTGCGCCTTGATGTGCTCTAATATTCTCTGCTTTGCACCGGGGTGGCTAGCAATAGTGGTTTCGGCACGTTAGTTGGAGTTATGTTGCGTTTGGTTGTTAGGTCATTCTGGGTTAGGTTAGGAAACCTTTGACTTTTGTGCTGTACATTTCAACTCGG
>NW_017052707.1:0-230 GCF_001483705.2 Eufriesea mexicana | reverse complement strand
CAAATATCTTGGTGAGCTAACTTTCTTGTATAAATAAGGAGGAACGATACCATTGGCGTGCTATAGCCATTGCAGTGCTATAGAACCTACATGGAATATTCAATGTTATTGGCATTTTCGGCTGATATCGTGGTGAGCTAACTTTCTTGTATAAATAAGGAGGAAATATACGATTTGGCGTGCTATACCCATTGAAATGCTATAGAATCTTCCTCGAGAATTCAATTTTA
>NW_017052706.1:0-230 GCF_001483705.2 Eufriesea mexicana | reverse complement strand
GTATGGATGTATATATGTATGGGTGTATGGATTGATGGATGTTTGGATGGATGGAGGTATGGATGGATGGATTTGCGGATGTATGGATGAATGAATGTATGGACGTATGGATGGATGGATGTATGGATGGATGGATGTATGGATGGATGGTTGTTTGGATTGACGGATGTATGGATGGATTGAAGTATGGATGGACGGATGTACGGAAGTATGAGTGTATGGATGTATGG
>NW_017052705.1:0-230 GCF_001483705.2 Eufriesea mexicana | reverse complement strand
GTATAGTAGAGATATGAAGAGCGCAGTAATCCACCGAAAAACCGTTTATAGCAAAAAAGGTTGGGCCATCATTTTCTAACGTAGCAAATCTTGTCATAACCAAACGTAACATAATACGAAATAACGTGCCGCGACCACTATTGTTGGCCTCCCCAGATTCGAGCAGCGTATAGTAGAGCACAGTAGAGCGCAGAGCTCCACCGAATAGCAGTGTACAGCACAAAAGTCAA
>NW_017052704.1:0-230 GCF_001483705.2 Eufriesea mexicana | reverse complement strand
GGATGTTCGTATGTATGGATGTACGGAGGCATGTATGTATGGGTGCTTGTATGGATGAATGTAAGGATGTATTCATCTACGTATTCATGGATGTATTCATGGATGTATGTATGGATGTCTGAATGGTTGTATGCATGGATGTATGGATGGATGTATGTATGGATGGTTCGATGTATGGAAAGAAGGATGTATGTATGGATGTATGTATGGATGAATGGTTGTGTGGATGG
>NW_017052703.1:0-230 GCF_001483705.2 Eufriesea mexicana | reverse complement strand
TGAACTTTTCAGGCAGATTCCATTGCAATGCAATGGCTACAGCAAACGGATAGAGTCTTTCCTACTTATTTATGCCGAAAGGCTTGCGAACCACCATATTAGACGACAATGTCAATAAAATTGGGCTTTTCATGCAGATTACATTGCAGTGCAATGGATATAACAACCCAATAGGATCTTTCCTCCTTATTTATGCAGAATATCTTGCTCACCGCGATATTAGTCGAAAT
>NW_017052702.1:0-230 GCF_001483705.2 Eufriesea mexicana | reverse complement strand
CAGTGATTGTACTGTTAATCCTTGAAATACCGTTTCGGTGATATTAATATTCATCAGGAGAAAGGATATTTCCAGGTAAAACACTATGGCAGCTTGATGCTTAACCATCATATTCGCCAAGTACCTGGAGTATGGTAGTAATGGTATTAATGTTTATATTTCAGATCGTTTTTCCGTTTCTAATCCCTACCCTTATATCTCAAATTCGGAAACTTCATCCAATTTTGAGT
>NW_017052701.1:0-230 GCF_001483705.2 Eufriesea mexicana | reverse complement strand
CTAGTATATTCTGATTGGACTCGTGGAAGTCAGAAATAGGGGTCTAGGCACGTTAGGTTGTGTAAGGTTACGTTTGGTAGTGTTATGTTTTTTTATGTTAGGCTAGGATTAATATGACTTTTGTACTGTACACTGCTATTCGGAGGATTTCTTCGCTCTACTGTGCTCTACTGTACTCAGCTCGACATAGGGTATGCCAGCAATAGTGGTCGAACCTCGTTAGGTTGCGC
>NW_017052700.1:0-230 GCF_001483705.2 Eufriesea mexicana | reverse complement strand
GGCATCCCCAGAGGCGAGCGGAGTACTGTAGAGGAATGTAGATCGTTGAAGCCCACCTAATAGTAGTGCATAGCTCAAAAGTCATATCTATCCCGTCCTAACCTATCCAATCGAAACATTACCAAACGGAACCAAACTATATCAAACGTGCCGCCACCAGTATTGCCGGCCTCCCCAGGGCGAAGCAGAACAAACTAGCGGCGAGTGGAGCGCAGAAATCCACAGAGTCG
>NW_017052699.1:0-230 GCF_001483705.2 Eufriesea mexicana | reverse complement strand
TCAACTTTTGATCTGCTTTGAGTGGATTGATTAATTAAATTAAAAGCAAATTTTGATAGTCCTGTTTAGCGTTTAGGTCCGAAGAAAGTTTATTTAACGTCATTAAAAACGCGAAAATTGCTGTTTATATTGCTGCTAATATTTTCGATAAAGACTTTTCCAGTGTTTTGTGAAATACGAGCATTATGAATTTAATCACGAGACCAATAGTTGCTGCACCATGCGTCACA
>NW_017052698.1:0-230 GCF_001483705.2 Eufriesea mexicana | reverse complement strand
TAACGTTATTTATCGAGTTATTAACAAAAGAACTCCAGTCGTGTCGCTTCGGGCCGACCGAAAAGGACGATCCTAGTCGTATCGCTTCCAACCGGCCGAAAGGGACGAACGCCAGTCTTGTCGCTTCGGACCGACCGAATGTGACGATCCCAGGCGTATTGCTTCCGACCGGCCGAAGGGGACGAACGCCAGCCGTGACGGTTCGGACCGACTGAATGGACGATCTCCGC
>NW_017052697.1:0-230 GCF_001483705.2 Eufriesea mexicana | reverse complement strand
GTGCTTGCCATTGGATTGAACGAGTTAGGCGTTCTATTCACCAAGCTATAACAGGTTATAGACTATGAATAGGCCTATACTCTGGCAAGTAGATGGTTGTAATTGCCATTGGATTGAAGGCGTTTCGCGATCTATTCATCATGCTAAAACAGATTATAAATTTTGATTAGACTCATTCTCTGGCAAGTTGATGGCTGTACTTGCAACTGGATTGAAGGCGTTAGACGATC
>NW_017052696.1:0-230 GCF_001483705.2 Eufriesea mexicana | reverse complement strand
AGCTTTCTTTCTTGCATAAGTAAGGAGGAAAGATCCTTTTGGAGCTCTACAGCCATTGCATTGCTGTAGAATCTGGCTGGAAAGTTCAATTTTATTGACAGTTTCGACTTATATCGTGGCGAGATAACTTCCTTGCATAAGTAAGGAGGAAATATACTTTTGGATTTCTATTTCCATGCACTGCTGTAGAATCTGCGTGGTAAGTTCAATTTTATAGACATTTTTGACTA
>NW_017052695.1:0-230 GCF_001483705.2 Eufriesea mexicana | reverse complement strand
CTCTTTTGTCCTTGTTGATGATGATGAGCAGTTGTTCCTGTGGTGTTGGCCTGGTGGTATCCCTGTGGTCGTCGTACTATCGATAGGGTAGTAGGTAGAAGGACGAAGGGAAAAGGAAGGGATGTATTTCGTCCCGGGTCTGCTGTAGATTCATCAGTAAGGCTTGCTTCTAGCAGGCCGTGCCTTAGACCAGGGATACTTAGATATTACAGGAACTTCTCTTTAATACG
>NW_017052694.1:0-230 GCF_001483705.2 Eufriesea mexicana | reverse complement strand
TGATAAAGTTTAACTTGTAGTCCAGATGTACACCTAAATAACGAACCACGTTTTTATTCGTAAGTTTTACACGATCGTCTTTTCCGTCGTGTAATTGAAAGTGTTTCGAGTGTGTCCGTACGTCGTTGTTCGCGTTCGAGAACCGTGATATATTTGGCCTGAATAAAATTTCTTGCAATCGCGTTTTCAATTTCGAGGTTCTACTATCTCTCATATAGATTAGTAAATCG
>NW_017052693.1:0-230 GCF_001483705.2 Eufriesea mexicana | reverse complement strand
TAAAGCTACCCTAACCAAGCATAGCCTGGGCCAACTTAACCGAACGTAAACTATCTCAACATAACGTGCCGAGACCACTATTGCTGGCATCCCCAGAGCAAAGCAGGATACACTAGTGGAGAGCAAGAGACAGAAATCCATAGGATAACAGTGTATATCAGAAATCTCAAATGTACACAAACCTAACCCATTCAAACCGAAAATAGCCGAAAATAACCTGACTCAACATA
>NW_017052692.1:0-230 GCF_001483705.2 Eufriesea mexicana | reverse complement strand
TCGCCTATCGCCTTCAATACAATGGCAAGTACAGCCATCTACTTGCCAGAGAATTGGTCTATTAAAAATATATAATCCGTTATAGCCTGGAGAATAGGTCGCCTAACGCCTTAAACCGATGGCAATTACAGCCATCTGCTCTCCAGAGAATTGGTCTGCTCAAAATATATATCCTGTTATCGCTTGGTGAATAGATCGCATAACGCCTTCAATACAATGGCAAGTACAGT
>NW_017052691.1:0-230 GCF_001483705.2 Eufriesea mexicana | reverse complement strand
AAGGCGCTATGCGATCTATTCACCATGCGATAACAGGATGTATATTTTGAATAGACCATTTCTATGGCAAGTAGATGGCTGAAGTTGCCATTGTTCGAAGACGTTAGGCGACCTATTCTCCAAGCTATAACAGATTACAGATTGTGAATAGACATATTCTTTGGCACGTAGATGGCTGTTCTTGCCATTGGATAGGAGGTGATACGCGATCTATTCACCAAGCTATAACA
>NW_017052690.1:0-230 GCF_001483705.2 Eufriesea mexicana | reverse complement strand
TAAAATATCGTTCACGGTTACTAATTAAGTGATAAATATTGAAACTTCGTGTGTCCATTAAGCCATGTCTGAGAAATCATGTCGTTGGATTGAACATAATCGGAGTACTTCATCCACCAGCAGATTCGCTATGAGACTTTCCTCCTTGGGGAAAGTCGACAGCAATTTGTCACTCTAGAAAACACAATGAATCGAATAAGTAGAGGTTGTCCTGCTACTCTTCCAGAACT
>NW_017052689.1:0-230 GCF_001483705.2 Eufriesea mexicana | reverse complement strand
CAAAATTATCCAAACCTAACCCATGCCAACGAAACCGAAACATACGATGCCTAACTCAAGCTATCCTGCCGAGAACACTATCGCCAGTTACCCGACAGGCATGCAGAATATACTAGTGCACAGCACAGCGCAGAAATCCGACGAATAATTGTGTATACCACAAGGTAGTAGCTGTCCTAGCCTAACCTAACCAAACATAACATAACCAAATGTAACCTAACTCCACCTAA
>NW_017052688.1:0-230 GCF_001483705.2 Eufriesea mexicana | reverse complement strand
GAAGAACATACTAGAGGACAGCAGAACACAGAAATGCACCGAATAGCAGTGTCTAGCAAAAAAGTCAATGCTAACCTTTCCTAACATAACAAATCGTAGCAATACCAAACATAACATAACTCAAACCAAGGAGCGGCGACCACTATAGCTGAACCGACGAGAGCTATGCAGAGTATAGCAGCGCAGTGTAGAATGCTGAAGCCGACCGTATAGTGGTGTATAGCATGAGA
>NW_017052687.1:0-230 GCF_001483705.2 Eufriesea mexicana | reverse complement strand
AGGAAAGATTCCATTGGCGTGCTATAGCAATTGCAATGCTCTAGAATCTGCCTGGAAAATTCACTTTTATTGACATTTTCGACATACATCGTGGTCAGGCTTACTCCTTTACATACCTGAGGAGAAACGATTCTATTGGCGTACTATAGCCATGGCAATGCTATAAGATCTGGCTGGAAAATTCAACTTTATTGACATTTTCGACTAATATCGTGGTGAGCTAACTTTCC
>NW_017052686.1:0-230 GCF_001483705.2 Eufriesea mexicana | reverse complement strand
TCATTGCAGTGGATATAGCACGCCAAAAGTATCTTTCCTCCTTATTTCTGCAAGAAAGGCAGCACACCACAATATTATTCGAAAATGTCAATGAAATTGAATTTTCAGGCGAGATTCAATTGCATTGCAGTGGTTATAGCTTGCCAATATAATCTACCCTCCTTGTTTATGCAAGAAAGCTAGCTCACTACGATATTAGCCGAAAATGTGATTAAAATTGAATTTTCCAT
>NW_017052685.1:0-230 GCF_001483705.2 Eufriesea mexicana | reverse complement strand
TAAAATAATGGCTGATTTTAGACTAGACTTTGAAAAACGTAAATATATTTTTAAGTGCTACCATAAGTGTGAAAACGTACTGGAAGTGCAAAGACTGTTTAATTAAACAGTAAAATATATACTGTCTTTATAATCACGCAAAATGTGTATACATTTTTTGGGACACCCTGTATAATATGTACGAGTGGAATCTAGTGTGAATGTTGATAAAAATGTTTAGAAGAATGTGC
>NW_017052684.1:0-230 GCF_001483705.2 Eufriesea mexicana | reverse complement strand
CATTCCTTTCGTCTCATGAGCCAGGCAGACTACAGTAGTGCACAGTAGAGCGCAGAAAGCCACCGAATAGCTGTGCATTACACAAAAGTCTAAGCTATGCTGACTTAACCCGAACGAGACTAACACAGCCAAACGTAACATAACGCAAACTAATGTGCCGCGAACAGCGTTGCTGTAGTCCCGTGGGCCAATCAGGATATAGTAGAGCACAGTGGAGTGCAGAAATGAGC
>NW_017052683.1:0-230 GCF_001483705.2 Eufriesea mexicana | reverse complement strand
CGTTAGGCGATCTATTCGCCAAGTTATCACAGATTATTGATTTTGAATAGACCTATTCTCTCACATGTAGGTGCCTGTACTAGCCATTGGATTGACGGCGTTTGGCGATCTATTCACCGAGCCATACCAGATTATAGATTTTGGATAGACTTATTCCCTGGCATGAGGATGGCTGTTCTTGCCATTAGATTGAAGGCGTTAGGCGATCTATTCACCAAGATATAACAGGT
>NW_017052682.1:0-230 GCF_001483705.2 Eufriesea mexicana | reverse complement strand
TCCTCCTCATTTATGCAAGAAAGTAAGTTCACCACTATATAAGTCGAAAATGTCTATAAAATAGAATTTTCCAGGCAGATTCAATAGCATTGCAATGGCTAACGCACGCCAATATAATCCTTCGTCCTTATCTAAGCAAGAAGGTTATCTCACCACGATATTACTCGAAAATGTCAATAAAAATGAAATTTCCAGACAGATTCTACAGAATTGCAATGGCTATAGTCGGC
>NW_017052681.1:0-230 GCF_001483705.2 Eufriesea mexicana | reverse complement strand
AGCGATATCCACGCTGATCGAGAGCACCACACCGCCCCGGTCAACGGCAGCCTCCGACAGGTTTCGAACGCGCTTAAACCCGTCCGTCGTCGGCCGACCCTGCCGGAATCTAACTGTCTAACTCTGAGATTGGGAACAGCGTCCGCTTGATGCCCTCGGTGACGGGAAGCTAGAACGCGCACGGAGAACTTGCCCGCCTCGTCGAGCAGGCATATTGGCCGGTATGCATT
>NW_017052680.1:0-230 GCF_001483705.2 Eufriesea mexicana | reverse complement strand
GTACCTTACGTCAACTTTCATACAAGGAAGTTAGCTCATCACGATATTAGTCGAAAATGTCAAAAAAATTTAATATTCCAACCAGTTTCTATAGCATTGCAATGGCTATAGCACGCCAAAAGGATCCTTCCTCCTTATTCATGCAAGAAAGTAAGTTCACCACAGTATAAGCCGAAAATGTCAATAAAATTGAATTTTCGAGCCAGATTCTACAGCATTGCAATGGCTAT
>NW_017052679.1:0-230 GCF_001483705.2 Eufriesea mexicana | reverse complement strand
CTATACCATTGCAATGCCTATAGCTTACTAGCAATATCTTTCCTCTTGATTTATGGAAGAAAGGTAGCTCAACACGATTTCAGTCGAAAATGTAAATAAAATTGAGTTTTCCGGCCAGATTCTACAGCATTGCAATGGGTATAGTACGCCAAAAGGATCTTTCCCCTATTCTTATGCAAGGATGCTAGCTCACCACGACATTAGCCGAAAATGTCAATAAAATTGAACTT
>NW_017052678.1:0-230 GCF_001483705.2 Eufriesea mexicana | reverse complement strand
ACTCGTTCACGTTTTTCTAATATCGAAATTTGCAATATTGATTTAGAACGTATAAATTATCCTCGTATGAATTTTCCATAGTCTTCGAAATATAATAAAAATGCTTGGTCGAAGTATTAATACGATAGACTTAATTAATAAATTATTTAATTTCTGGATAGAGGTATAATTAATAGAGATTTCGAATTCGTGTTTCACATTTCGACAGCTGTCTCTATTAATTCCGAGTT
>NW_017052677.1:0-230 GCF_001483705.2 Eufriesea mexicana | reverse complement strand
CTTTGCCATATTGTCTGATAATTCGTCATTATATCCTAAGAATAATGGAAATTTTATCGTGGCTTCCTGAACGTACTATACAAAAATTGCATGCCAGTCAAAATTGTTAAATCAGAAACAAAGGTAACGAGTGAAGTATATCGTCTCTTTTCAAGAGTGAAGTTTGCTAACGGTGATATAGTTATCCACGGAATTGGTTCATGTCTCGTAACTTCACCTGAAACAAGTTT
>NW_017052676.1:0-230 GCF_001483705.2 Eufriesea mexicana | reverse complement strand
CAATAGAATCTTTCAACCTTATTTATGCAAGAACGGTAGCTCACCACGATATTAGTCGAAAATATAACTAAAATTGAATTTTCCAGCCAGATTACAGAGCATTGCAGTGGCTACAGCACGCCAATAGAATCTACCCTCGTTATTTATGCAAAAAAGATATCTCACCTCGATATTATTCGAAACTGTCAATAAAATTGAACTTTCCAGCCAGATTCCATAGGATTGCGATG
>NW_017052675.1:0-230 GCF_001483705.2 Eufriesea mexicana | reverse complement strand
ACACCGAACGTTGCCTAACTGAGCCTAACGTGCCGAGTACACTATTACCGGCCTCCCTAGAATGCAGCAGAGGACAGTAGTGCAATGTAGATCGTAGAAATCCTCCGAACAACGGTGCATAGGACAAAAGTCAAAGACAGCCCATCCTAACCTGACCAATCGTGACGCTGGCAAAAGTAGCCAAAAACCACCTGCTATGCCATGACGAATATAGCTGGCCTCGCTATAGT
>NW_017052674.1:0-230 GCF_001483705.2 Eufriesea mexicana | reverse complement strand
TATGGATGTATGGATGTGTGGATGTATGGATGTACGAATGGTTGGATGTACGTATGTATCGATGTATGGATGTACGAATATATGGTTGTACTAATGCACGGATGTATGGATGTGTGGATGGATGAATGTATGGCTGGATGGACAGAAGAACGGGTGTATGTATGGACGTTTGTATGGATGAATGTATGGATGTATGCATGGATGAATGTACGGATGCTTGTATGGATGAA
>NW_017052673.1:0-230 GCF_001483705.2 Eufriesea mexicana | reverse complement strand
TTCCAGACGGATTCTTCTGCACTGCGGTGGCCATAGCACTCCAAAAGGATTTTTCCTCCTTACATATACAAGGAAGTTGGCTCACCACGATATTAATCGAAAATATCAATAAAATTGAATTTTCCAACAACATTCTATTTCACTGCAATGTCTATAGCACGCCAATGGAATCTTAACTCTTTATTTACGCAAGAAAGATTTCCCACCACGATATTAGTCGATGCTGTCAA
>NW_017052672.1:0-230 GCF_001483705.2 Eufriesea mexicana | reverse complement strand
AACATCGAAACGAGATTCATTTTCATAGTGCCTGTCCATGCTGCACGGAGCAGATATTTTAACATTTTAGATCATCGAGATAAGATCGAAATCGTGTCCGTTGTTTAGCAACGAAACGCGGTATTTGAACTCGCAGCTGCAACAAGGTGTCAATTATTTACACTCGCGCAGTATATTCTGTCATTTTAGCGGTTGCGGATATTTACGGAATAAGCGTTGTTGGAATACAG
>NW_017052671.1:0-230 GCF_001483705.2 Eufriesea mexicana | reverse complement strand
TTTTCAACAGTTCAAGTTTCTCCAATGAAATCGCAGCGTTTATTAAAATGTGCGGGGCACTAACCGTGTAGTAGTATTGTATAGTAAGGAATATATAGTTTATTGCATTAATCCATTAGTCCTTTTGGGTTACAATAATGCCCTCTGTACTGTACTAGGTTTAAAACTGAGATTTTCCAGAAAACAGGAGGTCCTTTTAAACCAAGACCCGAAGCAGGGGACCTCTTGAC
>NW_017052670.1:0-230 GCF_001483705.2 Eufriesea mexicana | reverse complement strand
GGATGGATTGGTGGATTGATGTATGGACGGATAGATGTATGGATCGATGGATGTTTGGATGGGAGCTTGTATGGGTCGATGGATGTATGGTTCGATGTATGTATGGATGAATGGACGTATGGATGGATGTATGGATGTATGGGTAAATGGATGTATGGGTGTACGATTGTATGTACGTACGGATGTATGGATGTATGGATTTATATATGTATGGATGGATGGATGGATGG
>NW_017052669.1:0-230 GCF_001483705.2 Eufriesea mexicana | reverse complement strand
TGGATGGATGTATGGATGTATGTATGGTTGGATGGATGAACGGGTGGATGGATTTATGGATGTCTGGTTGTATGGATGTGTGGATGGATGGATGTATGTATGGATGTATGGATGTATGGATGTATGGATGTATGGATGTACAGATGTATGGATGCATGCATGTATGCTTGTATGGATGTATGTTTGCATGAACGTATGGGTGTATATATGGATTTATGTATTGATGTGTG
>NW_017052668.1:0-230 GCF_001483705.2 Eufriesea mexicana | reverse complement strand
CACAGAGCAACGCAGAATATATTAGAGAACAGTAGACAGCAGAAATCCACCGATTAGCAAGTTGTAGCACAAGAGTCATGGCTATCGCATCATAGCTTAGACAAACGTAACATACCCAAACGTAACCGAGCTCAACCTAACATGACGAGACCACTGCTGCTGGCCTTCCCGGAGCCAAGCAGAACATACTAGATCACACAGGATCATAGAACTCCACACAACGGCAGTGC
>NW_017052667.1:0-230 GCF_001483705.2 Eufriesea mexicana | reverse complement strand
CAGGAGGATTCTATATCATTCCTATGCCTGTAGCACGACAATGGAATCGTTCCTCCTTCCTTATGGAAGAAAGTTAACTCACCCCGATATTACTCGACAATGTCAATACAATTGAACTTTCTAGACAGATTCTAAAGCATTGCAATGGCTATAGCACTCAAAAAGGGTCTTTCCTCCTTACTTATGCAAGGAAGACAGTTCACCACGATATTTGTCGAAAATGTCAATAA
>NW_017052666.1:0-230 GCF_001483705.2 Eufriesea mexicana | reverse complement strand
GATATATGTATGGACGCATGTATGAACGTTTGTATGGATGTATGAACATATGGATGGATGGATTTTTCGGTAGGTGGACGTATGGAAGGATGGATGTGCGGACGGATGGATGTATGGATGTATGGATGTATGTATGGTTGTATGTATGGATGTATGTGTTGTTGTATTTACGGTTGTATGTAGGGATGTATGTGTTGGTGAATGAATGGATGTATGCATTGATGTATGGG
>NW_017052665.1:0-230 GCF_001483705.2 Eufriesea mexicana | reverse complement strand
CTATCGTGCCTAGACCACCATTACTGACTGCGCAGCAAAAAAGGCCTCCTGGCGAAGGGGAAGTAGTTACCCGGGACCTCTTACCACCAAAACGGCCACGATGGCCAGCCCTTCATATTTCGTGTCCCCCCGGATTTCGCGGCACCGCAACTGCCAGGAAGCCCCCACGACGCATCCGTAGTACCCACCCGGCGCGACGGGAGATCGCACCCGATACATTCGTATCCATG
>NW_017052664.1:0-230 GCF_001483705.2 Eufriesea mexicana | reverse complement strand
CTAGTCGACAATATCAATGAAATTGAATTTTCCAGCCAGATTCTATAGTATTGCAACGGCTATCGTACGTCAATAGCATCTTTCCTCCATATTTATGGAAGAAAGTCAGCTTACCCCGATATTAGTCGAACTTGTCAATATAATTTTATTTTCCAGCCAGAATCTGCAGCACTGCAGTGGCTGTAGCAGGCCATAGGAATTTCCTCCATATTTATGCAAGAAAGTTAGCT
>NW_017052663.1:0-230 GCF_001483705.2 Eufriesea mexicana | reverse complement strand
ATCTCGAACCTGTTATAGCATGGTGAATAGATCGCCTAACGTCTTCCATACAATGGCAAGTACTGCTATCTACTTGCCAGAGCAATAGTCTATTCAAAATATATAAGCTGCCATAGCTTGGTGAATACATCGCCTAACGCCTTCAATCCAATGGCAAATACAGCCAGCTACTTGCCAGAGAATAGGTCTATCCAAAATCTATAATCGGTTATAGCTTAGAGAATAGGCCG
>NW_017052662.1:0-230 GCF_001483705.2 Eufriesea mexicana | reverse complement strand
CATTCTGTTCCTTTTTCACACTCAGGCTTTCCTTCCTAGTCATGCTCAGGCTTATATCATTATGAGTTTTGAGAATCTTAAAATGTTCCTGAAAAACTGGAGGGATGTCAGGTAGTAAACATATAATATCTTTATGTTTTTCTTCCGTTACTGGTCTAATGGTGGGGTATAATGAAAGTAATTTAATATTCCCGTATATCCGAATAATTAACATATTTCCATAACAAGTA
>NW_017052661.1:0-230 GCF_001483705.2 Eufriesea mexicana | reverse complement strand
CATACAACCATCCACCCATACATACATCCATGCGTACATCCATACATCCATACATACACCCATTCGCATATCCATACATACATCCATCCATACATACACACATACACCCATATACATATCCATACATACATCCATAGATATATCCATACATACGTCTGTACATACATCCATACATCCATACATCCATACATATATACATCCATACATCAACCCACCCATACATCCATGGA
>NW_017052660.1:0-230 GCF_001483705.2 Eufriesea mexicana | reverse complement strand
CGGAGGACTTCTGCGCTCGTATGTGCTCTACTATACTCTGCTTGGTCCTGTGGATGTCAGCAAACGCGGTCGCGGCACCTTATGTTGAGTTAGGCAACGTTCGATAACGGTTGGTTGGAGTTCATGTGAGCTACTGTACTCTACTGTTTCTGCTTGGCTCTGAGGATAACGGCAGCGGTGGTCGCCGCACGCCCTGTTGTGATACGCTACCTTAGGCTAGGTTACGTTGG
>NW_017052659.1:0-230 GCF_001483705.2 Eufriesea mexicana | reverse complement strand
TATCCTAACCTAGCCAAACGTAACACACACAAACGTAACCAAACTCTACCTAACAGGACTAGAAAAACATGCTGACCTCCACAGGAGCAAGCAGAGTGTACTAGAGCACTGTAATGCGCTTAAATTCACCGCACTGCAGTGAAAAGCACAAAAGTCGAAGGTATCTGAACATAACCTGACCTAACCTGACCTAACCAAGCGTAGCGTAACTCAGCACAGCGTGTCGCGAC
>NW_017052658.1:0-230 GCF_001483705.2 Eufriesea mexicana | reverse complement strand
AACTCAATCTTTTTGACATTTTCGTCTAATATTGCGGTGAGCAAACCTTTCTGCGTAAATAAGTTGGAAAGATTCTTCCGGTTTGCTATAGCCATTGCATTGCAACAGACTTTGCCTGAAAAGTTCAATACTATTGACATTTTCTACTAATGTTGAGGTGAGCAGTGTTTTCTGCGTAAACAACGAGGTACGGTTCTACTGGTTTGCTATAGCCACAGCATTGCAATAGA
>NW_017052657.1:0-230 GCF_001483705.2 Eufriesea mexicana | reverse complement strand
CGGAGGCGGGCAGCTAGAACGCGCTCGAAGAGCTTGCCCGCCTCGTAGAGCAGGCATATCGGCCGATATGCCTTCGGAGAGTTCGGCGGCTTCCCCGGTTTCGGGATCAGCTCTACCCTCGCTCCCTTCCAACATGCCCGGAAGCGCTCGGTCCTGAGGCATCTGTGGAACAGCCGTCGCACAGGTCACCCCACGCTTCCAGAGCCAGTGCAAAGGCTCGGCCTGGGATG
>NW_017052656.1:0-230 GCF_001483705.2 Eufriesea mexicana | reverse complement strand
CCATTGGATTGAAGGCGTTAGGCGATCTATTCACCATGCAATAACAGGTTATAGATTTTGAATTGACCTATTCTCCGGAAATTAAATGGCTGTACTTGCCATTGGATTGAAAGCGTTAGGCGATATATTCACGAAGCTATGGCAGCTTATAGATTTTGAGCAGACTCATTCTCTGCCAAGTAGATGGCTGTGCTTGCCATTGGATTGAAGGCGTTAGGCGATCTATTCAC
>NW_017052655.1:0-230 GCF_001483705.2 Eufriesea mexicana | reverse complement strand
AATTACAATGATATTGAATCTGCCTCGAAAATTCAATTTTATTGATATTTTCGACTAATATCGGGGTGAGGTGACTTTCTTCATAAACAAGGAGGAAAGATTCTTTTGGCCAGCTATGGCCATTACAAACCTATAGTATCTGGATCGAAAATTCAATTTCATTGTCCTTTTCGACTAATATTGTGGTGAGCTAACATCCTTGCATAAATAAGGAGGAAGAAATCTATTGG
>NW_017052654.1:0-230 GCF_001483705.2 Eufriesea mexicana | reverse complement strand
GCGCAGATCTTCAAAGAATGGCAATGTACAGCAGAAAAGTCAAAGCTCTCCTAACCTAAGCCGAAATGACATAAAATCACCAAACGCTACATAACTGCACCTAACGTGCCGAAATCACAATTGCTGGCCTCCCCGGCGCAAAACAGAGAAAATTTGAGCTCAGTAGCGCGCAGAAATCCAACGAAAAGCAGTGTACAGTACAAAAGTCAAATCTATCCTTACCTAGCCAA
>NW_017052653.1:0-230 GCF_001483705.2 Eufriesea mexicana | reverse complement strand
TTCCTATACCTAAATTATAATATATCAATCATGATACACTTTTTGATCTATTTTATAGATATTTCTCATATATTTTAGTTAGGTATGTCTACATTTTCGTATGTGACCAGTTCAAGTATGAAATTCGAGTGAAATAACTTCCTGTATTTTTGAACCTTCCTAACCTAACCAATTTGCATATTTTTGATTATTTAATTACGAAAATATTTAACATATTTAATTATGAAAAT
>NW_017052652.1:0-230 GCF_001483705.2 Eufriesea mexicana | reverse complement strand
TCATTTTAAAAGTAATTCAATTTCCTCTGTTATATCAATAATCTACAATTATTTCCAATCTTTTCCTTCGTAGGACATTCCCATGATCACAAATATTTTTATCTAAATTTATTATCTCTAGCATGTACTGTAACCACGAGTCTAATTCATGATAAGTTTCTCAGACCAATCTAAACAAGGACGAAATTACTTTCATCACCCTGATAAAATTATAAATAACAAGTTCCAAG
>NW_017052651.1:0-230 GCF_001483705.2 Eufriesea mexicana | reverse complement strand
GCCTCCCGCGACCGCCGCGAAGACCGGAACGATGCACGGTCATGACAAGAGGAAGAGTGGCGATAAGACGGGCCCTATTCTTAAGCGGCCGCCGTCGCGTTTTGGGTACCAGTGGAGTGGAGTCTCTCTTGCGCGGAGGCCATCTCCGCTGCAAGGGGAAAGATAAGTCGCGCCGACCTCGGGACCGAGGACATGCGCCCCGTCGGGCCGCTTCCGGCGGCCTCCTGCTG
>NW_017052650.1:0-230 GCF_001483705.2 Eufriesea mexicana | reverse complement strand
AAGGTCCATTCAAAATGTATATCCTGTTATATCTTGGTGAACAGATGGCCGAACGCCTTCCGCGCAATGGCAAGTACAGCCATCTACTTGCCAGAGAATAGGCCTACTCAAGTTCTATAATCTGTTATAGCTTGGTGAACACATCGCCTAACGCCTTCAATCCTATGACAATTACAGCCATCTACTTGCCAGAGAATAGGTCTATTCAAAATCTATAACCTGTTATAGCT
>NW_017052649.1:0-230 GCF_001483705.2 Eufriesea mexicana | reverse complement strand
AGTAGGAAAAATGCTATTCGCGTGCTATAGCATATGCAGTGATATAGAATCTGCCTGGAAAGTGCAATATTATTGACAACGTCGAGTAATATCTTGGTGAGCTATCTTTCTTACATAAATAAGGAGGGTAGATTGTATTGGCGTCCTATAGACGATGCAGTGATATTGAAACTGGCTGGAAAAATCAATTTTATTGACATTTTTAACTAATAACTTGGAGCTCTTACTTG
>NW_017052648.1:0-230 GCF_001483705.2 Eufriesea mexicana | reverse complement strand
ACGAAACGCATCCTAACTAAACCTAACGTGCCGTGTCCACTATTTCTGGCCTCCAAAGAACAAAGCAGGGCACATTAGGTCATAGTAGTGTGGAGAAGTCCAAGGGATAGCAGTATGTAGCACAGAGGTTCCCGGTACCCTACCCTAAACTAACCAATCGTAACACAACCAAACGTAACCAAACTCATCCAAACCTGCCGCTACCACTATTGCAGACCTCCACAGAGCCA
>NW_017052647.1:0-230 GCF_001483705.2 Eufriesea mexicana | reverse complement strand
TACTTGCCATTGGATTGATGGCGGTAGGCGATCTACTCACCAAGCTACAACAGACAATAGATTCTGAATAGACCTATTCTCCGGCATGTAGATGGCTGTACTTGCAACTGGATTGAAGTCGTTAGGCGGCCTATTCACCTAGCTATAACAGATCATAGATTTTGTATAGATCTATTCCCTAGCAAGTAGATGGCTGTGCTTGCCATTGGATAGAAGGCGCTAGGCGTTCT
>NW_017052646.1:0-230 GCF_001483705.2 Eufriesea mexicana | reverse complement strand
GATTTTCGTTGTATTTCTGTGATCTACTGTGCTCTGATATGCTCTGCTTTGCTCTGGGGATGCAAGAAGTGGGGGCCGAGGCACGTTGGTTTTAGTTTGGTTGCGTTCGGTCATATTACGTATGTTTGGGTTAGGTTTGTATAGCATTGGCTTTCTGCCATTCACTTAGATTTTATGGACTTCTTCGCAATACTCTCCTATGGCATTTTTTGCGTCGCTATGTTGAGGCC
>NW_017052645.1:0-230 GCF_001483705.2 Eufriesea mexicana | reverse complement strand
ACATAGGTTATTATTGAATTAGTTTAGAACTTACATTATCAGTGGTGAAAGTAGTCCAATGGCAACTGTACAGTGATGATGACAGTACTCAGTATTTTATTGTTAATTGTTAATACCACGGGGGACATCGGAGCTGTATTTTGACATTCTAGAATTGTTATAGGATTCTAATCATCATTGATCTGTGTTATCCAACGGCCACGATGCTATTTTTGTGGGTGTAATATATA
>NW_017052644.1:0-230 GCF_001483705.2 Eufriesea mexicana | reverse complement strand
TTTCTACACATTTTAATTTGTAATTATTTTCTTCCTCTTAATTATGGGACATGACAACATTTACGTAACAAAGACCTAACAAAGATATTAATGAAATTTTGTCAGTTATGTCAGTTACTTTTTTATTCTCATGGAGAATTGAATGTAATACTACAACTTGACCACTGATTTCGGTTACATCCTATATAATATGTTAACCTCGATGTAACAAAATTATAATAATCAACGCA
>NW_017052643.1:0-230 GCF_001483705.2 Eufriesea mexicana | reverse complement strand
TGGATGTATGTATGAATGAATGTATGGGTGTATGTATGGATCTGTGTATTGATATATGTATGAGTGCATGGCGGGATAGATGGATTGTTGCATTGTTGTATGGATGGATAGATGGATGGATTGGTGGATTGATGTATGGATGTATGGAAGGATGGATGGATGTATGTATGGATTGCGGTATGGATGCATGTATGTATGGATGAATGGTTGTATGAATGGATGGATGTATG
>NW_017052642.1:0-230 GCF_001483705.2 Eufriesea mexicana | reverse complement strand
TGAATTTTCTTGTCAAATTCTGCAGCATTCCAATGGCTATAGCACGCCAGCAGAATCTTTCCGAATTATATACGCAAGAAAGTTAGGTCACCACGATAGTAGCCGATAATGTCAACAAAATTGAATTTTCCAGGCAGGTTCTATAGCATCGCAATGACAATAGCACTCCAATAGAATATTTCTTCCTTATTTATGCAAGAAAGCTAGCTCACCACGATGTTAGTCGAAAA
>NW_017052641.1:0-230 GCF_001483705.2 Eufriesea mexicana | reverse complement strand
CTGACCTGACCTGACCTGACCTGACCTGACCTGGTCTGACATGACCTGACCTGACCTGACCTGTCGTGACTTTAACCGGCCTTACCAGACCTGACCGGATCTGACTGATCTGACCTGACCTGACTGACCTGACCTGACTGACCTGACCTGACCAGGCCTGACCTGATATGACCTGATCTAACTTGACCTGACCTTGCCTGACCTGTCCTGACCTGAACTGACATGAACTG
>NW_017052640.1:0-230 GCF_001483705.2 Eufriesea mexicana | reverse complement strand
GATCATAATCGGAGCACGTTTTAAAAAATTCGAGAATTACGAATAGCCTCTCAAAAACTATAATTGTCCCTTTAATTCATCGGCTAATCGTTTTTCACCCCATTTCGTATCCTAACGAGTAATAAAATTAAAGATTCTCATAACCTGCGTTCGAATATTTTTAAATTACTCCACGATATGCGATAAAACGACAGTACACTCCACCATTTTTATTTTCCACGAGAATAATG
>NW_017052639.1:0-230 GCF_001483705.2 Eufriesea mexicana | reverse complement strand
AGCCATCTGGTTGCCAGGGTATAGGTCTATCCAAAATCTATAGCATTTTATACCTTGGTGAATGGGTCGCCTAACGTTTTCAACCAATGGCAAGTATAGCCACCTACTTGCCAGAGAATAGGTCCATTCAAAATCTGTAATCTGTTAAAGCTTGGTGAATAGATCACCCAACGCCCTCACTCCAATGGCAAGTACTGACGTCTACTTGCCAGAAAATAGGTCTATTCAAA
>NW_017052638.1:0-230 GCF_001483705.2 Eufriesea mexicana | reverse complement strand
AGCGTCAACATTACTGTCATGATGGCTGTACTCAGTACTGTGTTGTCGATTGTTAATACCTCGAGCGATGGTCGGTCAGGCTTTAGTTTCTCTAGAATTGCCATACTGTCTATATCATCACTGCACAGACAAATCCTACTTATACAGTGCTCTGTTGGAGGTGGTACGAAGTACATTACCGTCAGTTTTTAATATCGCTCTCCATATCTGGCCTGTACATTGATTACTCC
>NW_017052637.1:0-230 GCF_001483705.2 Eufriesea mexicana | reverse complement strand
ATGCAAATGGACTACGGTCCGTTTACGAATAAAATAACGATAACAATTAGTAACTTCAGAATACATTGAATAAAATAGTTAGTGTCATCGCCATATTGGAATCATCCCTATTGCTTAGGATCTAAACAGATTTATCTCATTGCTATGGCAGGAGAGATATTATCCGCCAATAGCTACAAACAAAATAATAATAAAAACGATCTGCGAATATTACTAATAGCAATAGAAAT
>NW_017052636.1:0-230 GCF_001483705.2 Eufriesea mexicana | reverse complement strand
GTGACTATAGTCACCGGCCACAAAAATTGAGTAAAAAATTAAGACAAGTGTTACCGCTTCTCTCAGCTCTTTTCGCAAAGAATTGCAAGTTTTATTGCGATGGTCAGTTTTCCCTTTTCTTTTTTTCTTTGAAAGATTTACGTCAAAAGATCGAATGCTAAAGATTGCATTATCGTAATGTTATCTTGACATGTCGCTTCGTTCTACGGGAGAGACTTCACAGCGACGCC
>NW_017052635.1:0-230 GCF_001483705.2 Eufriesea mexicana | reverse complement strand
TATCCATACGTCCACACATCCATGCATCCATACATGCACACATCCATACCCTCTTACATCCATCCATTCATACATACGTACAACCATACATGCATATATCCATACACCCATACATACAAACATACATGCATACATCCATGCATTCATCCATGCATACATCCATACGTTCATCCATACCAGCATCCATACAGACATCCATTCTTCCGTCCATTCACCCATTCATTCGTGCA
>NW_017052634.1:0-230 GCF_001483705.2 Eufriesea mexicana | reverse complement strand
TATCTGCTATTAGGTCGATTTCTGCACCGTAAAGGACTCTAGTGTTATCAGCCTGGCTCCTGAAAGGCCAGCAATAGTTGTCTGGGCGCGTTACTCTGAGTTAGGTTACTTTCGTGTAGGTTGGGTTATGCTACGTTTGGTGAGGACAGCCTTCACTTTCTGCTGCACACATACTCCGTGGACTTCTCCGCCATACAGTGCTCCAGTATGTCCTCCTTGACACGGGGTGG
>NW_017052633.1:0-230 GCF_001483705.2 Eufriesea mexicana | reverse complement strand
ATGTACCTCCGCGTGCTACTCTCCTCTAATGTGCCCTGACTGGCGACGTGGAGGCTAGCAATATTAGGATAGGCACGATAGTTTCAGATTGGTTACGTTCGGTTGTGTTATATCAGGCCAGGATAGGTTGGGATATTTTCTACTTTTTTGCTTTACACTCCAATGCTGCTGACAGATGCGGTCCACTGAGCTCTATAGTATTCTGCTCGTCCCTGGTGAGGCAAGTAATA
>NW_017052632.1:0-230 GCF_001483705.2 Eufriesea mexicana | reverse complement strand
GAAAATACGAATCTTTCCGACTGCGAATTAACAAAAATGTTAATGTCCGTTTCTGTACTGCACGTTTCCATAAAAACTGCGTGTACTTTGATTCAATTTGACCGACAAACTCTCTCGTTGCGTAGCACGCCTACTTTTACCGCGAAGCGAACCGAGAGGAACAGAGACAAATGGAAACGTTAAGATCCAAGACCTGAACTTCTAGATTTCGTGAAACCTGCATCAGAGTC
>NW_017052631.1:0-230 GCF_001483705.2 Eufriesea mexicana | reverse complement strand
GACCTGACATGAACTAACTGACCTGACCTGAACGGACCTGACCAGACCTAACCTAATCAAACCCAACCTAAGCTGACCTATCCGAACCAAACATATCGTAAGCTAACCTAACATAACCTAACCTTAGATAACTAAACCTGACCTGGCCTGACCTGTCCTGACGTGAGTTGACTTGACCTGACCTTACCTGGCCTGACATAGCCTGGCCTGATGTGACCTGACATATCCTT
>NW_017052630.1:0-230 GCF_001483705.2 Eufriesea mexicana | reverse complement strand
CATGCTATAGCAGGTTTTCGATTTTGAATAACCCAATTCTCTGGCAAGTAGGTGGCTGTACTCACCATTGGTTGAAGACGTTATGCGACCTATTCTCCAAGCTACATGAGGTTATAGACTTTGAGAAGGCGTATTTTCTGGCAAGTAGAAGTCTCTACTTGCCATTGGATTATAGATTTTGAATAGACCTATTCTCTGGCAAGTAGATGGCTGTAATTACCATTGGATTG
>NW_017052629.1:0-230 GCF_001483705.2 Eufriesea mexicana | reverse complement strand
ACCAAAAGCCCAATTTCCAAAATAAAAGCGAAAAAAGGAAATAGTACAGAACGATCTGACAACCACAGACATTTTGTCACTATTTTTCGGAAACGCACTCCCAAAACCAAAAAAAAATATCCAATCCCGTTAAGGAAATCAACACTCTACGCGAATATGTGGAAAAATCCGATTCAAAAAGCCTAATTCAAAAAATACAAGCCAAGAAAGTCTATTACGCCGCACGATTT
>NW_017052628.1:0-230 GCF_001483705.2 Eufriesea mexicana | reverse complement strand
ATTCATGGCTCTCCAGGCCTATCACATGTAAACGTATCCCAACGAAACGTAGCCTAACTCAGCTCAACGTGCCGCGACCACTATGGCTGCACTGCCCACGGCGAACCGGAATATCGTTGAGTACAGTCATGCACTTATATCCTACGAACAACAGTGTGTCGCACGATAGTCAAAGCTACCCTGACCGAACTAAACCTAACCTAACATAACGAAGCGTAACATAATCCAAC
>NW_017052627.1:0-230 GCF_001483705.2 Eufriesea mexicana | reverse complement strand
AACGTGCCGATACCACCATTGCTGTCCTCCCCGCAACAGAGCAGGGAATACTAGATCTCAGCATGGCGCAGAAGTCGAACGAATACAGGGTATATCACAAAAGTTATAGCCGTCCTACCAAACCTGAGCGAACATAACAAAGCCAATCGTATCCTAACTCAACCAATTGCGCCTAGAACACTATTGCTGACCACCCCAGAGACAAACAGATTACACTGGAGCGCAGCAGA
>NW_017052626.1:0-230 GCF_001483705.2 Eufriesea mexicana | reverse complement strand
GGAAAATTCAATTTTATTGACGTTTTCGGCTAATATCGTGGTGTCCTAACTTTCTTGCATAAATACGGACGATTGATAACATTGACGTGATATGGACATTGAAATGCTAATAAATCTGGCCGGAAAATTCAATATTATAGACATTTTCGATTTATATCGTGGTGGGCTAACTTTCTTGCATATACAAGGAGGAAAGATTCTACTGACGTGCTATAGCCATTGCAATGCTA
>NW_017052625.1:0-230 GCF_001483705.2 Eufriesea mexicana | reverse complement strand
GTTGAGTGATGTTACGTTTGGTTTGGCTAGGTTTGGTTAGGTTTGGTTAGAATAGATTTGACTCTTGCGATATACACTGCTGTTCGATAGGTATCAGCGTTCTACATTGCTCTGCTGTACTCTGCTTAGCTTTCGATAGGCTAGCAACAGCGTTCGGTGCACGTAAGTTTGCGTTACGTTTCGTCTGCTAATGTTATTTTTGTATTGGTTTGGATAGCGTAGCCTCTACT
>NW_017052624.1:0-230 GCF_001483705.2 Eufriesea mexicana | reverse complement strand
GGGGGGGGGGGGGGCAACGATGACCGTCGCGGCACGTTAGGTTGAGACATGTTAGGTTCGGCCATGTTTCGATTGGGTAGGTTAGGGCGGTATAGCATAGTCTTCAGTGCTGTAGTCCTCTGTTAGGTGAATCTCTGCGACCTGCTGTGCTGCAATGCACTCAGCTGAGCTCTGGCAAGCCCAGCAAGGATGGTCTCGGCACTTCTTGATGTGTCAGGTTATGTTCGGTT
>NW_017052623.1:0-230 GCF_001483705.2 Eufriesea mexicana | reverse complement strand
AGCTGTGACAGCTTATAGATTTTGAATAGACTTATTCTCTGGCAAGAAGATGGCTGTACTTGCAATTGTATGGAATGCGCTAGGCGATCTATTCACCATGCTATGGCAGGTTAGAGATTTTGAATAGACCTACCCCCTGGCAAGTAGATGACTGTACTTGCTATTGGATTGAATGCGTTAGGCGATCTATTCACCAAGCGATAACAGGATATAGATTTTGAATAGACCAA
>NW_017052622.1:0-230 GCF_001483705.2 Eufriesea mexicana | reverse complement strand
CGATAGAGGTATACCTAAATGGCGAAGATAGTATATGGTAATGAAGGCGAATGTTGGAATAAGGAATATTAATACGTTAGTACGTGATCAACGCGTTCCTTCTGTATACTTGGAATCTAGTTGGCATAGGTATATTAGATGCAGGAAATAAATGAAGAATTGAAATCTTTGTACATGTTACGTATAAGTAAATCTTGTAATACGTGTCTAAATAAACCATACATGTACCA
>NW_017052621.1:0-230 GCF_001483705.2 Eufriesea mexicana | reverse complement strand
TTGCAGTGCTATAGAATCTGCCTGGAAAGTTCTATTTTATTGACAGTTTCGACTGACATCGTGCTGAGCTATCTTTGTTGCGTAAACACGGAGGGTAGATGTTATTGGCGTGCAATCGCCATTGCATTTCTATAGTATCTGGATGGAATATTCCATTTTATTGACAATTTCGACTAATATCTTGGTGAGCTAACTTTCTTGCATAAATAAGGAGTAAAGATACTATTGGC
>NW_017052620.1:0-230 GCF_001483705.2 Eufriesea mexicana | reverse complement strand
TGGATGTGTGGGTGGATGAATGGATGTGTGGATGAACAGAATAGTGCATCTATGTATGGATGTATGCATTGATGTATGTGTGGATGTATGTTCGGATGAATGCATGGATGTTTGAATGGATATTTTTACAGATGTATGTGTGGATGCATGTATGAATGTATTTATGGTTGTGTGTATGGATGTACGTATTGATGTGTGTATGCATGTTTAGATGGATGGGTGGATTTGTG
>NW_017052619.1:0-230 GCF_001483705.2 Eufriesea mexicana | reverse complement strand
ACTTTTGTAATATACACCTCATTTGCGCGGAATTTCTGCCCTCTACTGTGCTTTAATATGTGCAGCTTATCACTGGGAAAGATAGCAGTAATAGTATCGGCACGTTAAGTTGAGATATGCCACGTTCGTCTATGTTAGGTTTGGTTTGGTTCGGTTATCGTATCTTTGACTTTTGTGCTTTACACTGCGGCGTGGCGCATTTCTGCGCTCTACTGTGCTCTGGTAGATTC
>NW_017052618.1:0-230 GCF_001483705.2 Eufriesea mexicana | reverse complement strand
CATTCGGTGGATTTCTGCGCCCTACATTGCTCTACTATACTCTGCTCGATTCTCGGGAGGCCATCAATAGTGGTTGTAGCAAGATAGGTAAAGTTACGTATTGGCAGTATAGCTTAGGTCATGTTTGGCTAGGACGACTTCGACTATTGTGCTATATACTACCATTCGGTTGACTTCTGCACTCTAGCGTGCTCAAATATGTTCTGCTCGTTTCTGGGGAGGACAGGAAT
>NW_017052617.1:0-230 GCF_001483705.2 Eufriesea mexicana | reverse complement strand
ATTCCGGGCAATAATTAAAATCGAATAGAGAAGTCTAAATCTAGGTATACAAGATGGAATTAAAGTTCGTCGTTCGTGGTTCCCTCTTTTAAAGAAGGGGCCTTTAGGCGAACTCTAACCTTTGCACGCATCGGCTATTCGACTGATTAATCGTTAAACCATCCAGCCTACCGCAATTGTCTTAACGACGTGAAATGTGCTGCAAATGTGTTCTCGACCGTTGAACAAAG
>NW_017052616.1:0-230 GCF_001483705.2 Eufriesea mexicana | reverse complement strand
GGCACCCCCTGAGCCAATCAGAACGAGGTAGAGCACACTAGATCACAGATGTCCGCCGAAAAACAACATATAGCACAAAAGTCAAAGTAGCCTATCCTAACCTAGCAAAGCGTAACATGCGCAAACGTAAACATAGACAACCTACCATGACGAGAACGCTGTTGTATGCCACCACAGAGACAAGCAGAACGTAGTAGAGCACAGTAGATCACAAATGTCCGCCGAATAGG
>NW_017052615.1:0-230 GCF_001483705.2 Eufriesea mexicana | reverse complement strand
GAAGTCCTCCGAATTGCAATGTACAACGCATAAGTAAAATTTACACTCTCCTAACCAAGCCAACATTAACATAACCAAAAGTGACCTAACGTAACCAAACTTGCCACGACCGCTATTGCTGGCCTCCCGAGAGACGAGCGGATGCTAGTAGAGTAATCCAGGGCGCTGATATCAAACGAATAGCAGTGTACAGCACAAAAGCCAAAGATATGCTATCCAAACGTAACGTA
>NW_017052614.1:0-230 GCF_001483705.2 Eufriesea mexicana | reverse complement strand
TAATGCAATGCAATGTCTACATCAAACCAATGGAATCTTCCTCCCTTATTTCTGCAGAAAACCCTCCTCAACACGATATTGGTCGAAAATGTCAATAAAATTGATCTTTTCAGACGGACTCTATTGCAATGCAATGGCTATAGCAACCTAATGGAATCTTTCCACCTTATTTACGCACAAAGGCTTGCTCACAGCAATATTAGGAGGAAATGTCAATAAGATTGAGTTTT
>NW_017052613.1:0-230 GCF_001483705.2 Eufriesea mexicana | reverse complement strand
ATACGTTTGTGCCTTGCACTGCCATCTACGGGTTTCTGCGCTCTACTGTGCTCGAATATTTCCGGCTTGGCTCTTGGGAGACCGGAAACAGTGGTCTCGGAACGTTATGTCGGGTTATGTTATCTTTGGTTAGGTTGGATTAGGTCAGGTTAGGTTAGCATCACTTCGACTTTTGCACCATACACTACTATTCGGTCGATTCCTGCGTTCAGCATTGCTATGCTGTACTC
>NW_017052612.1:0-230 GCF_001483705.2 Eufriesea mexicana | reverse complement strand
AATGTAGCATAGCTCAAAATAAAATGGCGAGAACACTATTTCTGGCCACGACAGAGCCAAGCAAAACGGACTAGGGCTCACGGGAACGCATATGTCCGCCGTATAGCAGTGTATTGCACAAATGTCGAAGATACCCTGTCCTAATATATCCAATCCTAACAAAACCGAGGGTAATATAGCTCAACCTAATGTACCCCGACCGCTATTGCTGGCCTCCCCAGAGTCGAGAA
>NW_017052611.1:0-230 GCF_001483705.2 Eufriesea mexicana | reverse complement strand
TACGAAAGAAAGATACCATTGGTTTGCTGTAGCCATTGAGTTGCAATAGAATCTGACCAGAAAACTCATTATCGACTAATATGGTGGTGCGCAAATTTTTCGGCGTAAATAAGGAGAAAGGATTCTATTGGTTTGCTGTAACCATTGCATTGCAGTAGAATCTGACAGAAAAGTTCAATTTTATTGACATTCTCGTGGAACATCGCGGTGAGCAAACGAATCTGACTAAA
>NW_017052610.1:0-230 GCF_001483705.2 Eufriesea mexicana | reverse complement strand
GTTTTATTGACATTTTCGACTAATATCGTGGTGAGCTGGCACCCCTGCATAAATAAGGAGGAAGGATCCTACTGGCGAGCTATAGCCATTGCAATGCTACAGAATATGAATGGAAAATGTAATTTTATTGACATTTTCGACTGATATCGTCGTGTGCTGCCGTCCTGGCATAAATAAGGAGGACAGATCATATTGGCCAGCTATAGCCATTGCTATTCTGTAGTATCTGG
>NW_017052609.1:0-230 GCF_001483705.2 Eufriesea mexicana | reverse complement strand
GTTATAGATTTTGAATAGATCTATCCTCTGGCATGTAGGTGGTGGTACTTGCCATTGGATTGATGGCGTTAGGCGATCTATTCACCATGCGTTAACAGATTATAGACCTTGAATAGCCCTATTCTCATGCAAGTAGATGGCTGTACTTGCGATTGGATTGAAGGCGTTAGGCGAGCTATTCACCAAGCAATAACAGGTTATAGATTTTGAATAGACCTATTCTCTGGCAA
>NW_017052608.1:0-230 GCF_001483705.2 Eufriesea mexicana | reverse complement strand
CTGCCATTCGGTGCATTACTGCACTCTACGTTGCGCACATATAATCTGCTTGCATCAGGGGAGGCGAGCAGTAGTGGTCGCGGCACGTTAGGTTATGTATTGTTACGTTTGACTATGTTAGGCTGGTTAAGTTTAGTTAGGATAGCTTCAACTTTCGTGCTATACAGTGTTATTCGGTGGACTTCTGTGATCTACTGTGCTCTACTTCATCCTGTTTGGCTATGGGGATG
>NW_017052607.1:0-230 GCF_001483705.2 Eufriesea mexicana | reverse complement strand
ATCCAATGGCAAGTACAGCCATCTACTTGCCAGAGAATAGGTCTATTCGAAATCTATTACCTGGTATAGCTTGGTGAATAGATCGATTAGCGCCTTCAATCCAATGGCAAGTACAGCCATCTTCTTGCCAGAGAATAGGACTATTGAAAATCTATAACCTCTTATAACTTGGTGAATAGATGGCCTAGCGCCTTCAATCCAATGGCAAGTACAGCCATCTACTTGCCAGA
>NW_017052606.1:0-230 GCF_001483705.2 Eufriesea mexicana | reverse complement strand
ATGTTCCGACACACACTGCGATTCTATCCATTTCTCCGTTCTACTCTGCACTAATGTGTTCTGCTTGGCTCCAGGGAGGCCAGCTATCGCGGCCGCGGCACGTTGCGTTGACTGAGGCAACCTTTGGTTATGTTGTGTTATGCTAAGTTAGGTTAAGTGAGCTTTATCTTCTATGCTGTACGATTATGTTCGGTGGATTTCTTCGCTCTAATATGCTCTAGTAATTCCTG
>NW_017052605.1:0-230 GCF_001483705.2 Eufriesea mexicana | reverse complement strand
GATGTATGTATGGATGTATGGATGGATGCATGTATGGATGGATGCATGTATCGTTGGATTTATGTTTGTATGGGCGTGTGGGTGGACGGATTTACGGCTGGATGCATGTATGGATGGATGGATGAATGTATGGATGTATGGATGTATGGATGGACGTTTGAAAGGATGTATGGATGTATGGATGGATGGATGGATGGATGGATGGGTTCGTGGATGGGTGGATGGATGTA
>NW_017052604.1:0-230 GCF_001483705.2 Eufriesea mexicana | reverse complement strand
ATTTTTTCGTAATTTTGGATGGGATGGCTTTGACTTTTGTGCTCTACACTGCCATTCGGTCGTCATCTGCGGTCTGCGTTGCGCTACTAGCATCCGCTTGGCTCTGGGGAAGTCAGCTATGGTGGTGTAGGGCGGTAAGGTGGAGTTAGGTTAGGTCTTTTTATGCTACGTTTCTTTAGGTTAAGCTAGGGCAGCTTTGACTTTTGTGCTATACACGGCTGTTCGGTGGA
>NW_017052603.1:0-230 GCF_001483705.2 Eufriesea mexicana | reverse complement strand
AGACGATCTATTTACCAAGCTATAACAGGTTACAGGTTCTGAATAGACCTATTCTCTGGCAACAAGGTGGCTGTACATGTCATTGGAATGAAGGCGTTCGTCGATCTATTCGCCAAGCTATAGCAGGTTATAGATTTTGAAGAGACCTAATCTCTGACAAGTAGATCGCTGTACTTGCCGTTGGTTGAAGGCGTCAGGCAACCTATTCGCCAAGCTATAACAGAATATAG
>NW_017052602.1:0-230 GCF_001483705.2 Eufriesea mexicana | reverse complement strand
AGGTCTACAGCACGCCAATAGAATCTACCCTGCTTATTTAGGCAAAAAAGTCACCTCACCACTTTAATAGTCGAAACTGTCAATAGTATTGAACTTTCCAGCCAGATTCAATAGCTTTCCAAAGCCTACAGCACGCCAATAGTATCTTTCTTCCTTACCTATGCAATGAAGATAGCTCACCACGAAATTAGTGGAAAATGTCAATAAAATTAAATTTTCCAGGAAGATTC
>NW_017052601.1:0-230 GCF_001483705.2 Eufriesea mexicana | reverse complement strand
TCTTTTATTAACATTTTAACTTGGTACCTGTGTTGATAATATATTATTTTTCTTATTGTATTTGTTGTATTTTAGTTTAATCACATTTTAATGCCTCTGATATCCTAATTCCGATATATTGATGAAATTGTATTTACTTATCTTGTAAATGATACGAATTGTATCAGTTTGAGAGGATTAATTTGGCGCGAAATTCAAATCTTGCGTTAATTTTGGAACTTCTTATATTT
>NW_017052600.1:0-230 GCF_001483705.2 Eufriesea mexicana | reverse complement strand
AGCCGAAAAAATGTCAATAAAATTAAATATTCCAGGCAGGTTCTACAGCACTGCAATGGCTGTGGCACGCCAATCTAATCTTTCCTGCTTATATATCGAAGACAGCAAGCTCTCCACGATATTAGTCGAAAATGTCTATAAAATTAAATTTCCCAGCAATATTCTTCAGCACTGCAGTGGCTATAGCACGCCAATAGAATCTTAACTCCTTATTTATGCAAGCAAGTTAG
>NW_017052599.1:0-230 GCF_001483705.2 Eufriesea mexicana | reverse complement strand
TGGATGGATGGATTATGGATCGATGTATGTATGGATGGGATGATGTGTGGATGGATGGATGTAAGGAATGATAGATGTAAGGATGTATGGATGTGCGGGTGGATGAATGGTAGGGTGGTTGAATTGAAGAGTGGGTGAGAGGGTGAATGGAAGTCAGGATGACTGGATGGATGGAATGGTGTATGGATGGATGCATGTATGTGTGGATGTATGGATGCATGTACGGATGT
>NW_017052598.1:0-230 GCF_001483705.2 Eufriesea mexicana | reverse complement strand
GTTTTCGACTAATATCGTGGTGGGCGAACTTTCTTGCATAAATAAGGAGGAAAGATTCTATTGACGTGCTATGGCCATTGCAATGCTATGGAAGCTGTCTGGAACATGCAATTCTATTTTCATTTTGTCTAATATCGTGGTGACCTAACTTTCTTGCATGTATATGAAGGAAAGATACTACTGGCGTGTTGTAGCCATTGCAATGCTATAGAATCTGGCTGGAAAATTGA
>NW_017052597.1:0-230 GCF_001483705.2 Eufriesea mexicana | reverse complement strand
GGTGTGCATATCGCCTAACGCCTTCAAACCAAGGGCAAGTACATCCATCTATTTGCCAGAGAACAGGTCTATTCAAAATCTATAAACTGCTATAGCTTGGTTAATAGATCGCTTAACGCCATCAATCTAATGGCAGGTACGGCCATCTACTTGCCAGAGTATAGGCGTTTTCAAAATATATAATCTGTAATAGCTTGGTGAATAGGTCTCCTAACGCCCTCAACCACTGG
>NW_017052596.1:0-230 GCF_001483705.2 Eufriesea mexicana | reverse complement strand
AAGAAAGATAACTCACCACGCTATTAGTCGAAAATGTCAATAAAATTGAATTTTCCAGCAAGAATCTACAGCATTGCAATGGCTATAGCACGCCAAAAGGATCTTCCCTAAATACTTATGTAAGGAAGCAAGCCCACCACGATATCAGTCGAGAATGTCAATGAAACTGAACATTCCAGCCCGATTCTGCAGCATTGCAATGGCTATAGCACGCCAAAGGGATGTTTCCT
>NW_017052595.1:0-230 GCF_001483705.2 Eufriesea mexicana | reverse complement strand
ACCAACCGTAACATTCCTCAACCGGACATGCCCAGAGCACTATTCCTGGCGTCCACTGTGACAGGCAGAATGTGACAGCGTACAGAAGCGCGCTGATGTCCATAGAACAGCAGTGTGAAGCACGAAAGTAGAAGATATCGATACTTAACTCAACTTATCACAACCTTGCGTAATCCAACCAAACCCAACGTGCCGCGACCACAATTGCTGGCCTACCGAGAGTCGAGCAG
>NW_017052594.1:0-230 GCF_001483705.2 Eufriesea mexicana | reverse complement strand
ACTATAGAATTGCAATGGCCATGGCTGGCCAATACAATCTTTCCTCCGTATTTATGCAAGAAAAATACCTCACCACGATATTAGTAGAAAATGTGAAAAAAGTTGAATTTTCGAGGCAGATTACATAGCATTCTAATTGCTATTTCACGGCAATAGTATCTTTCCTTCTTATTTATACAAGAATGATAGCTCACAACGCTATTAGTCGAAAATATCAATGAAGTTGAATT
>NW_017052593.1:0-230 GCF_001483705.2 Eufriesea mexicana | reverse complement strand
ACGTGAACTTTTAATTTTATTTTACGCGAATGTTTTACGCAAAGCGTTAGAACAAAAACAATTCTATACGATGGAACAATATAATGTTATAATATATACAGGACTTAATACTTGCACTCGATGCTCTTTAAGATATATTTTCGTTTATTACTTCTAGACGCACCGCGAAGTTTCACAAGAAGTTTCACATTTTAAAAAGTGTCAAATTTACGGCATAAGAAAGATTTATC
>NW_017052592.1:0-230 GCF_001483705.2 Eufriesea mexicana | reverse complement strand
ATACGAATGGATGGATGTATATATGTATTGATGTATGGATTGATGCATGTATGGATGGATTCAGGTATGGATGGATGGATTTATGGATGTATGGATGTATGAATTCATGGAAGTATGGATGGATGTGCGTATGTATGGATGGATGTATGGATGTATGGATGTATATGTGTTTGGATGTATGGATGGATGTATGTATGAGTGGATGGATGTATGGATGGACGTATTTTCGT
>NW_017052591.1:0-230 GCF_001483705.2 Eufriesea mexicana | reverse complement strand
ACAGCAGTGTACAGCGCATGAGTCAAAGCTACCCTACCCTAACCTAACCAAACGTAACCTAACTCAAACAAGCGTGCCCTGAGTTCCATTGCTGAACTCCACAGAGCCAAGCAGGACGTATTATAGGAGACTAGAGCGCAGAAGCGCACCGAATACCCGTGTGTACTACAAGGGTCAAAGCTATCTTCTCCTAACGTAACCAAGCGAAGCATAACCTTATGAAACGTAAC
>NW_017052590.1:0-230 GCF_001483705.2 Eufriesea mexicana | reverse complement strand
AACCAGTAGAACATTTCTTCTTTGTTTACGCAGAAAAGACTGCTTACATCAATATTAGTCGAAGATGTCACTAGTATGGAACCTTTCATGCAGATTCCATTGCAATGCAATGGCTATAGCAAACCGATAGAATCTTTCCACCTTATTTAGGCAGAAAGGCTTTCTCGCCGCAATATTGGACGAAAATGTTAATCAGATTGAATTTTCCGAGCTGTATCTAATGCAATGCA
>NW_017052589.1:0-230 GCF_001483705.2 Eufriesea mexicana | reverse complement strand
GTCAATAAGGTTGCATTTTCGAGGCAGATTCAAAACCATTGTAATGGCTATAGCACGGCAATACTATCTTTCCTCCTTATTTATACAAGAAAGTTATCACACAACTATATTAGTCGAAAGCGTCAATAAAATTGAATTTTCCATCCAGATACTATAGCATTGCAATAGCTGTAGCTGGCCAATAGAATCTTACCTCCTTGTTTATGCACGAAAGCTACCTCACCACGATA
>NW_017052588.1:0-230 GCF_001483705.2 Eufriesea mexicana | reverse complement strand
CCAATATCTAACGAATTCAGGTTATCATGATAAATGAGTAAACGTGTAACGATCGAGGTGTTGTGTGAATTGTGTACGTTCATGTAATGTATGAAAGAAGAAAGAACAAAAGGAGAGTGATTGCGCATAGGTCAGTTGCAATTGAGTTTTCATAGTGAAAAGAGGTATGTTTGATCATTTTTGTAATTAAATAAAGAATTGATCTTATTGTTTATTAATATTTCCACCAT
>NW_017052587.1:0-230 GCF_001483705.2 Eufriesea mexicana | reverse complement strand
AAGTCAAAGCCATCCTAACCAAACGTGACTTACCGCAACCTAACCAAACGCAACCTAACTCAAACTATGGTACCACGACCGCCATTGCTGGCCTCCGCAGAGACGTAAATGGTATAGTAACGCAACAAAGAGTGCAGAAATGCACCGAATAGCAGTGTATAGCAGAAGAGTCAAAGGTATCCTCTCCTAACCCATCCAAACGCTGCATAACCAAACGCGACATAACTCAA
>NW_017052586.1:0-230 GCF_001483705.2 Eufriesea mexicana | reverse complement strand
TAACCGCTAATTTTCCGCAACGATTGCATCTCCGAGGGCAAAGTGTTGAATATGCAGTCGGTCGATGAAACTCGTTCCACTGTCTAATTCCAATTCTTCCGCGAATCCTTGCCAGGATGGTTGCTAACTGCCGCGAAACGGAAGTAAGTAACGCGCGTTTCCGACTGTCCTGACGAAAATGTATAATATTATCGGCATGATGCGGCCAACATTTCAGCTTTCTCCGGGCA
>NW_017052585.1:0-230 GCF_001483705.2 Eufriesea mexicana | reverse complement strand
GCTATACACAGCTCTACTCGAGATTTCTGCGCCCTGCTGTGATCTAATATTCTCTGCTTTGCTTTGTGGTGGCCAGAAACTCTGGTCGCTGCGCGTTACGTAGGGTTAGGTTACGTTCGGTTAGGTTATGTTGGCTTGGTCGGGTAAAGATAGCTTCCTCTTTTCTGCGATACACTGCCATTATATTGGCTTCTGCGCTCTACTCTCCTCTATTACTTCCTGCTTGGTGT
>NW_017052584.1:0-230 GCF_001483705.2 Eufriesea mexicana | reverse complement strand
ACAAAGCAGCACCATCTGGTGTCAAAATCCGGTACTACTTATTGATTAATCTAGCAGTTAGAGATCTAATTTTATAGTATGTCTATCTTAGTAACAATACAGGTCTGAATTAATATAAATTAATATAAAACAGGGGTGTATTTATATATATCGCGATATTACGTCTTTAAATTTTAAATAAATATAAATATTTTGATAAAATATAGATAAATATATTACGGATAATATAA
>NW_017052583.1:0-230 GCF_001483705.2 Eufriesea mexicana | reverse complement strand
ATTTTCTTCTAATATCGTGGTGAGCAAACTTTCTTGCATAAACAAGCAGGAAAGATTCAATTGTCGTGCTATTGCCATTGCAATGCTATAGAATGTGACTGGAAAGTTCAAAATTATTGACATTTTTGACTAATGACGTGGAGAGCTAACTTTCTTGCATAAATAAGGAGGATATATACTATTGGCGTGCTATAGCCATTGCAATGATATAGAAAGTGCCTGGCAGATTC
>NW_017052582.1:0-230 GCF_001483705.2 Eufriesea mexicana | reverse complement strand
ATTCGAGGAGTATAATTTGATAGCTTTGAATCGTGTATTAGTGTGATGTGGAAGAATCGAGACAAAAGCGTGAGCGTCAAAATGGAATTTAAACGCTGATTTTTAACAACGTTTTATATCGGAACATGAGTTACAGATTTTTCGACTGGTATCATATTCTTTCTCTTATATGTTGACCCAAAATATTAGAGATCTGAAGAATTACGCGCGAAGCGATAGAGAAATGTATC
>NW_017052581.1:0-230 GCF_001483705.2 Eufriesea mexicana | reverse complement strand
AGGCCAGCAATAGTGGACATGGCTCGTTATGTTGGATTAGATTACGTTTGGTTTGGCAGGATTAGGTTAGGTTTGGTTATGTTAGCTTCGACTTTTGTGCAATGCATTGCTATTCGGTTGTTGTCTGCGTTCTGCTGTGCTCTAGTATATTCTGCTTTCCTACGGGCTTGTCATCAGTATTGCTCTCTGCACGTTAGGCTGCGGTAGGCTGCATTTAGTTACGTTACGTT
>NW_017052580.1:0-230 GCF_001483705.2 Eufriesea mexicana | reverse complement strand
TTCTCTGGCAAGTAGGTGGATATATTTGCCATTGGATTCAAGGCGTTGGGCGTTCTATGCACCTAGCTATAACAGGTGATAAATTTTGAATAGACCTATCCTCTGGCAAGAAGAAAGCTGTACTTGCGATTGGATTGAAGGCGTTAGGCGATGTATTCACCAAGCTATACCAGAATATATATCTTGAATAGCCCTATTCTCTGGAAAGTAGATGGCAGTACTTGCCATTG
>NW_017052579.1:0-230 GCF_001483705.2 Eufriesea mexicana | reverse complement strand
CAACCTAACGTGCCGAGACCACAATTGCTGTCCTCCCTAGATCCAAGTAGAATATGCTAGAGCGCAGCAGAGCGCAGGAACCCACCACATTGCGGTTTGTAGCACAAGAGTCAGACATAACCTGAACCAACATGAGCCTACCTAACCTACCCAAACGTAGTGTAACAAAGCATGACGTGACGAGACCAATATTTCTGGCCTCACCGGTGTCAAGCAGAGCATTTTAGTGC
>NW_017052578.1:0-230 GCF_001483705.2 Eufriesea mexicana | reverse complement strand
TAGTGCGTACAAATCCACTGAATAGCAGTGTGCAGCACACATGTCAAGTCTAACCAATCCTAATCTATCCAAACGTAATATAGCCGAACGTAACATAATTCAATATAACGTGCGGAGACCACATTTGCTGGCCTTCCCAGTGCTAAGCTGAACATACTGGAGCACACTGTGGCGCTGAAATCCACCGAAAAGCAGTTTATAGCACAAAAGTCGATTCTATCACGTCCAAA
>NW_017052577.1:0-230 GCF_001483705.2 Eufriesea mexicana | reverse complement strand
CAGTCGAGTCATAGTGACTGGGAAATCCAGTGTTTCAGAGTTAGAGACCAAGAAAAGAAGAAAGGAAGGTGTAATACTTTAGTTTAAATAAATCTGTTTGTTATTAACTTTTTGCGGAGTTAAATCCTGGCACAGGATTTCAGATAATAAAATAGACCAACATTGCACAGAAATCTTATTACGTTTTAAATGAAATAAAATTGGTATACTTTTACTAATAAAGGAATCAC
>NW_017052576.1:0-230 GCF_001483705.2 Eufriesea mexicana | reverse complement strand
CTGTTATTCGGTGGAATTCTGTGATCTGCTGTGCTCTGCTGTATTCTGCTTGGCTCTGCGGAGTGCAGCAATAGTGGTCTCGGCACGTTAGGTTGTATTATGTTTCGTTTGGTTAGTTTAGGCAATGTCAAGCACGGTCAGGTTCTCATCGACGTTCGTGCTATGCACTGCTTTTCCGAGGGTACCTGCTCCCGAATCTGCTCTACTATGTTTCGCTGTTCCCGGGGGGG
>NW_017052575.1:0-230 GCF_001483705.2 Eufriesea mexicana | reverse complement strand
GTGTTAATCATGAATTAATGAGAAAATTAGCAAATAATATTAGAGGTATTGGTTAGGTGATAACTCAGGTTTGAAATTCTGGAACCTTTCTTCTTTCTATTCGGTTCTAGATTGGAATTGGGCCTCACAGAAGCCTCCGATCAGCGATCTAATCGGTATCCTAGGTATTAATCACGAATTAATGAGAAAATTAGCGAATAATATTAGAGGTATTGGTTAGGTGATAGCTC
>NW_017052574.1:0-230 GCF_001483705.2 Eufriesea mexicana | reverse complement strand
GTACGGGTGAATGGATGTACGGATGTATATATGTATGTATGTATGGATGTATGGATGTATGTGTGTATGGATGGATGGATGAATGGATGGATGTATGTGTTGTTGGCAGGAAATGTGAATGGAAGCATGTATTGGAGTACAGATGTTTGGATGCAGGAATGTATGCTTGTATGGACGTATATATGGATGATTGTATGGATGTATGTATGGATGTATGGATGGATGAGTGG
>NW_017052573.1:0-230 GCF_001483705.2 Eufriesea mexicana | reverse complement strand
TTCTCAGAGTGCAACGGATTAACAGCAATTACATTTAGTAATAACTACGACAGAACGATATCAAAAGTTTCGATTAGATACAGTCCTAATAAATATATAACGTGAAATTTCGCACCTTCGAGATTTAGTTTTAGAGAGATTTAATTTCCGTAGTATTAAGTTCATCTTATGCGCTTAAGTAGTACTCGCTTAATCTTCGTATCTGCTCTACGAAATGAGTGTAATAAAAA
>NW_017052572.1:0-230 GCF_001483705.2 Eufriesea mexicana | reverse complement strand
CGTTGGATTGATGTATGGATGGACAGATGTACGGATGTATCTATGTATGGAAGGATGGATGTATATATGTATGGATGTTTGGGTTTATGGATGTATGGGTGTATGGGTGGATGGATGTATGGATGAATGTATGTGTGGATGGCAGGATATATCGATGGATGCATGTGTTGATGTACAGATGTACGGATGCATGAATGTATGGATGTATGAATGTATGGATGGATGTTTGT
>NW_017052571.1:0-230 GCF_001483705.2 Eufriesea mexicana | reverse complement strand
TGGATGGATGTATTAATCTATGGAAGTTTGTATGTATGGATGTATGAGTGTATGGCCGTATTTGCGTTATGGATGTACGGATGTAGGTATGCATGGATGTATGTAAGAATATATGGATGTACGGACGCACGGATGTATGGATGTGCGGGTGGACGAATGGATAGGTGAATGGACGGAAGAATGGATGTATGTATGGATGCTTTTATGGATGAATGTATGGATGTATGCAT
>NW_017052570.1:0-230 GCF_001483705.2 Eufriesea mexicana | reverse complement strand
TATGAGTTCATTTTTCAAGAAACCACGAGATTTTCTATTTTTATTTTAGCAAGAAAGGTACCCTCAAGCTTGGAAAAATACAAGGAAAGCTTCGAATTGTTATATCATTGTAATTAAATAATTTTTGAGTGTGAGAGATCGATTATTAGAAGTGAAATATTGAAACGAAATAATTCTGCGAGATCATTTTTTAAGAAAACACGAGCTTTCCTACTTTCGTTTTAGCCCGA
>NW_017052569.1:0-230 GCF_001483705.2 Eufriesea mexicana | reverse complement strand
CCATCCATACATCCATCGATCCATACATCCATACAAGAGTCCATCTATCCACCCATCCATACGGCCATACATACATCAATACATATATCCATACATACGCAGGTCCATTCGTCCATACATACATCCAAACACACATCCTTCAACAGATCCATCCATACATGCACACATACATCCATAAAAACATCCCTACATACATCCATACAAGCATGCATCCATGCATCCATACATCT
>NW_017052568.1:0-230 GCF_001483705.2 Eufriesea mexicana | reverse complement strand
CACCAAGCTATAACAGGTTATAGATTTTGAATAGACCTATTCTCTGGCAAGTAGATGGATGTATTTGCCATCGGATCGAAGGCGTTATGCGATATATTCACCAAGCTGTAGTAGGTTATAGATTTTGATAAGACCTAATCTCTGGCAAGTAGATGGCTGTACTTGCAGTTGGTTGAAGGCGTTAGGCAACCTATTCACCAAGCTATAACGGATTATAGGTATTGAGTGGA
>NW_017052567.1:0-230 GCF_001483705.2 Eufriesea mexicana | reverse complement strand
TTGCATAAATAAGGAGGAAAGATTCTATTTGCGTGCTATAGCCGCTCAAGTGCTGTTGAATATAGCTGGAGAATACAATTTTATTGATATCTTCCACTAAAATTGTGGTAAGCTGCCCTTCTTGCATAAATAAGGAGGAAAGATTCTACTAGCCTGCTATAGCCATAGCAATGATATAGAATGTGCTTGGCGGATTCAATTTTATTGACATTTTCGGCTCATATCGAGAT
>NW_017052566.1:0-230 GCF_001483705.2 Eufriesea mexicana | reverse complement strand
AATTCAATTTTATTGACATTTTCGACTAATATCGTGGTGAGCTAACATTATTGCATAAATAAGAAGGGTAGATTCTACTGGCGTGTCGTAGCCATAGCATTGCTAGAGCATCAAGATGGAAAATTCAATTTTATTGACATTTCCGAATCATATTGTGGTGAGCTATCTCTCTTGCATAAATAAGGAGGAAATATTCAATTGGCGTGCTATAGCCATTGCGTTGATATAGA
>NW_017052565.1:0-230 GCF_001483705.2 Eufriesea mexicana | reverse complement strand
ATTCGAAGAATCAAGGATTTGAGGATCCACAGACTCAGAAATTCGAAAATACATAAATTTGGAGATTTAGAAATCAAGAAATCTGAAAATTTGAAAATCTTTTAATATAAATATTCAAGAAATCAAGGATTTCAGGATGTATAAACCCAGAAATTCGAAAATTCACGAATTCGATCTATTAATCCATAAATAAGAAAAACAAAAAATTTGGAAATCTAGAAATCAAGAAA
>NW_017052564.1:0-230 GCF_001483705.2 Eufriesea mexicana | reverse complement strand
CGAACAGCCGTGGATAACACAATAGTCAAAGACATCGTAAACAAACCTTGCCCGACCTAGCCTAGCCAAACGTAACCTGACACAATCTATCGTGTTACGACCGCTACTGCTGGCCACAACAGGGTCGAGCAGGTTACAGTAGAGGAATGCAGAGACTAGAAGCCCTGCGAATGGCGGTTTATATCACAAAAGTCAAAGATACCCTGTCCTATCCTGTCCAAACGTAATAT
>NW_017052563.1:0-230 GCF_001483705.2 Eufriesea mexicana | reverse complement strand
CTGCTTGGCTCTGGGGAGGCCAGAAATAGTGGTCTCGGCGTTATGTTGTGTCAGGTCACATTCGGCTATGTTAGGTTAGGCCATGTTAGGTGCGAATTGCTGTAACTTTTGTGCTGTACACTGCTTTTCTGTGGATATCTGTACTTTACTGGGCTCGAGTACTTCCGGCTTGTCTCTGGGGAGGGCAACAATGTCGGTTTCTGCAGGACAGTTTAGTTACGCTACGTTTG
>NW_017052562.1:0-230 GCF_001483705.2 Eufriesea mexicana | reverse complement strand
TTTCTTGCATAACTTAGGACGATAGATACTATTGGCCAGATATAGCCATTGAAATGCTATAGAATCTGGCTGGAATACTCTATATTATTGACGTTTTCGACTAATATCTTGTTGAGCTCAGTTTCGTGCATAAATAAGGAGGAAAGACACTAGTGGCGTGCTATAGTCATTGCAATGCTATAGAGTCTGTCTGGAAAATTCAATTTTATTGACGTTTTCGGCTACTATCG
>NW_017052561.1:0-230 GCF_001483705.2 Eufriesea mexicana | reverse complement strand
AAAGATTCTACTGGCGCACTATAGTCATAGCAAACCTGTAGAATCTGCCCGGAAAATTCACTTCTATTGACGTTTTCGACTAATATCGTGGTGACCTAACTTCCTTGCACAAGTAAGGGCGACAGATACTATTGACGTGATATAGCCATTGAAATGCAGCAGAATCAAGCTGGAAAATACAATATTATTGACGTCTTCAACTAATACCGTGGTGGACTATCTTTCGTGCA
>NW_017052560.1:0-230 GCF_001483705.2 Eufriesea mexicana | reverse complement strand
AGCAAAAAAGTCAAAGGTCACCAACCCATTCCTGTCCCAACCTAACCAAGCCAATCGTTGCAGAACTCAAAATTTGGCGCAGATAACGCTATCGCTGGCCACCCCAGAGGGAAGCATAGCATAATAGTGCCCACTGGAGGTCAGAAATCCACCGAACAGTGGTGTGCAACACAAAATTCAAGGCTATACTATCCTTATATATCCAATCTTAACGTAACCAAACGTAACAT
>NW_017052559.1:0-230 GCF_001483705.2 Eufriesea mexicana | reverse complement strand
ATTGAAGAGCTTAATTCAACGGTTACAGTGCTTTGTTGATCGATGTACTATGTACCGCACACACAGTTATCAAAGTCTGAAGCCGTAACAGTACTATACATTGATTATTCTGGAGCTGCTGCTAAACTTAAGTTCTTAGTGGACAAATTGTTTCAACGGCTAGGGTAGTGTGTTGATGGCTGGTCACATGAATGTATGGTCAATTGTTAATATCTCGTGCTACAATGGGT
>NW_017052558.1:0-230 GCF_001483705.2 Eufriesea mexicana | reverse complement strand
CTACTTGGAGGCCAGCTATTATGGTCGCGGCAGGTTAGGTTGGGTTAGATTTCGTTTGGTTGTGTTAGGTTACTTTGGTTGGATTTGGATAGCTTTGACTTTTGCGCTCAACACTGCTATTTTATGGACCTCTGCCTTCTACAGTGCTCTATCATATTCTGCTTGCCTCTGGGGACGCCAGCAATAGTGCCCGCGGCACATTAGTTTTAGTTGTGTTACGTTTGGTTTGG
>NW_017052557.1:0-230 GCF_001483705.2 Eufriesea mexicana | reverse complement strand
CGTGGCCAGGATTAGTGGTCAAGGCACGATAGTCTGCGCTAGGATACGTTTGGTAATACTGCTATTGGTTAGGTTGGGATAGGATAGCTTCGGCCTTTGTGTCATACTCAGGTATTTGAAGGACTTCTGCTGTCTGCATTGCATGACTCTGGGGATACCAGCAATGACTGTCATGGCGCAATATGTTGCGATAGGTTTCGTTTGGTTTGGTCAGATAAGTTTACGTTTGG
>NW_017052556.1:0-230 GCF_001483705.2 Eufriesea mexicana | reverse complement strand
TATTGCGTCCAGTTATATAACGTTTTTATATGTTAGGACGGGATAGCTTAGACCTTTGTGCTCCACTATACTGTTCGGTGGATTCCTGCGCTCTGTATAACAATACTATACACTGCTCGACTCCTGGGAGTCCGGCCACACTGGACGCGGCACGTTAGCTTGGGTTGGATTACGTATGGCTAGGCTAGGTTACGTTGTGTTGGGTTTGGATAGCACATAATTTTGTGCTA
>NW_017052555.1:0-230 GCF_001483705.2 Eufriesea mexicana | reverse complement strand
CTGCTGAACTCCACAGAGCCAAGCAGGTCATATGAAAGCACAGTGGAGCGCTGAAATAACCAAACAGTGGTGTATACCACAAAAGTCTATTCCTTCCTCCCCTGACCTAACATAACATAACATGTCCAAACGAAACTTATCTCATTATTTCGTGCCACAACTACTATTGCTGGCCTCCCCAGTGTCGAGCAGAATATAATAGAGAAACATAGAGCGCAGAAGTCCACCGA
>NW_017052554.1:0-230 GCF_001483705.2 Eufriesea mexicana | reverse complement strand
GTCGCCGCGTCACGTTAGGCTGAGTCATGCTACGTTCGGCATGGTTGTTTGGTTATGCATATTTAGGGCAGCATTGGCTTTTGCGCTGTACACTTGTATTCAGTGGACTTCAACCCTATACATTGCCATACTGTACCCTGCTCGATTCTGGGGAGGGCGGTAATAGCGGCCTCGGAACGATAAGTTGAGTTGGACTACGTTTGGATAGGCTTTGATGGATTTGATTAAGT
>NW_017052553.1:0-230 GCF_001483705.2 Eufriesea mexicana | reverse complement strand
GACGTGCCTCGACCACCAACGCTGGCCTCACGAGAGTCGTGCATAGTATAGTAGAGGATAGTAGAGCAAACAGGTCCATGGAATGGCAATGTATAGCAAGAAAGTCAAAGATATTCTGACCTATCCCACACAAACGTAATACAAACAAACGTAACCTAACACAACCAAACGTGTCAAGACCACTACTACTGGTATCCCCACGGTCGAGGAGGGTATAGTGGAGCAATGAA
>NW_017052552.1:0-230 GCF_001483705.2 Eufriesea mexicana | reverse complement strand
CATTGTAACCCTGTATGGGTACCCCCGCAAACTAGTCGTCTACAACTAAAACTGTGCTCTGACCACTCTCAACCTTTTCTACATATCTTTTCCACCCATTCCTCCCTCCTAGCATCACCACCAAATCGAAGATACTCGTCACCAAAGGAATACAGCAACCATGGAGTAGGACACCCTCACACCCCTATTTTCCTAAACCTTCTCGAAAGTTAAAGTATCAATGACGATTC
>NW_017052551.1:0-230 GCF_001483705.2 Eufriesea mexicana | reverse complement strand
AAGTTAGATCACCACGATATTAGCCGAAAATGCCAATAAAATTGTATTTAGCAGCCAGGTTCTATAGCACTGCAATGGCTACAGCGTGCCAATGGAATCCTTCCTCCTTATTTATGCATGTATGTCAGCTAACTACGATATTAGTCGAAAATGACGATAAAATTGAGTTTTCCATCCAGAAACTATAGAATTGCAATGGCTATAGCTGGCCAATGGAATCTTACCTCCTT
>NW_017052550.1:0-230 GCF_001483705.2 Eufriesea mexicana | reverse complement strand
AGCAATGCAGTGCACAGATATCGAGCGAATAGCAGTGTATACCACAAAAGTCGAAGCCGTCCTTACAAAGCTTAACCGAACCTAATCTAACGAAGCGCAACCTGACATAACCTACCCTGCCACGACCACCATTGCTGGCACCACGGTGCCAAGCAGAACACACTCGGGCGCAGAAATTCAACGTATAGCTGTGTAATCACAAAAGGCGAAGCTAGTCTCTACAATGCCAG
>NW_017052549.1:0-230 GCF_001483705.2 Eufriesea mexicana | reverse complement strand
GCGTTATGCGGTCTATTCACCAAGGTATAACAGGTTATAGATTTTGAATAGACCAATTCTCTGAGAAGTAAGTGGCTGTGCTTGCCATTGGTTGAAGACGTTAGGCGACATATTCTCCAAGCTACAGCAGATTATAGGTTTTGAATAGTCCAATTCTCTGGCAAGTGGATGGCTGTACTTACCATTGGACTGAAGGCGTTAGGCGATCTATTCAGCAAGCTATAACGGAT
>NW_017052548.1:0-230 GCF_001483705.2 Eufriesea mexicana | reverse complement strand
CGCTGATCGATAAAAGAGCAAAGCGCAGTCGACATTTTGAAAATAATTACATCGACGAAACGGTACTTCACGGTTTAATACTTTTCTCCTGATTTTCTTATTTGCGAAAAGACAATGGACCACACGTGTAGTCGGGGTTCTCGATTTTAAATGACCGCTGCATTCCTACGATATTACAAATTTTTGTCAATGGGGATACGTGTGACGTTAATACAGTAGTAGCCACTTGT
>NW_017052547.1:0-230 GCF_001483705.2 Eufriesea mexicana | reverse complement strand
TGGCTTGGTCATTTCTTAAAATTTCTTCTCATTTGTCGTCATAGCCCGAAGGCAGTCCTGGAGGATAATAAATAAGTATAAATAAATAAATAAGTTAGCATATTAATAAATAAATAAATAAATATGTCAACTACACTATGTAGTCGTAATCAAGAAACATATTAGCTATTTCTGTAGACGAGCGGAGGGCTATAAGTGACACCGTCACTATATCCGCCGTCGTTAGCCCC
>NW_017052546.1:0-230 GCF_001483705.2 Eufriesea mexicana | reverse complement strand
TTAATGACATTTTCAACTGATATCGTGTTGGGCTAACTCTCCTGCATAAATAGGGAGGAAGGACACTATTTTCGAGCTGTAGCCATTGCAATGTAACCCAAACTGGCTGGAAAATACAATTTGATTGACATTTTCGACTAATATCGTGGTGGTCTAACTTCCTTGCGTAAATAAGGACTATAGATACTTTTGCCGTGATATAGCCATTGAAATGCTATAGAATCCGGCTG
>NW_017052545.1:0-230 GCF_001483705.2 Eufriesea mexicana | reverse complement strand
TTGACATTCTCGTCTATCGCGGTGAGCTATTTTTGTTGCATAAATAAGGAGGAAAGGCACTATAGCATTCTATAGCCAATGCAATGCTATAAAAACAGTCTGGAAAATTCAATTTTATTTACATTTTCGACTAATATCGTGGTGAGCAAATTTCGTTGCATAAATACGGAGGGAGGATTCCATTGGCATGCTGTGCCAATTGCAATGCTATAGAATCTGACTGGAAATTT
>NW_017052544.1:0-230 GCF_001483705.2 Eufriesea mexicana | reverse complement strand
CTGTACTCAGTACTGTTTCCGCAATTGTTGACGCCTCGAGCTAGGACGGATACGTCTTTAGCCATTCTAGAATGTTATATGGCCTACAACTTCATTCAACAGGAAAACTCTACGGCTACAGTGCCCCGTGAATGTATGTAGTATGTACCATACCGTCAATTGTATACATCTGTAGCCATAACCGTACTATATATTTATTATTCCATCGTTGCCGTTAATCATGAGTTATC
>NW_017052543.1:0-230 GCF_001483705.2 Eufriesea mexicana | reverse complement strand
CTGCAATGAGGTTTATTTCTGCGCGCTACTGTGATCTTGTATATTCTGCCTGGCTCTGTGGGGAGCGACAATATTGGTCTCGGTACGTGAGGTTGAAATATGCCGCGTTTGGCAATGGGGAGGCCAGCAGCAGTCTTCTATGCGCGTTAGGTTGTGTCAGGTCACGCTTGTTTATATTAAGTTTGAATATGTTTGGCCAGGGTAGAGTTGACCTTTGTACTGTAGAGTGC
>NW_017052542.1:0-230 GCF_001483705.2 Eufriesea mexicana | reverse complement strand
TATTCTCTGGCAAGCAGATGGCTGTTCTTGCCATTGGATTGAAGGCGTTAGGCGTTCTATTCATCAAGCTATAGCAGGTTATAGATTTTCAATAGGCCTATTATCTGGCAAGTAAATGGCTGCAATTGCCATTGGTTGAAGGCGTTATGCGACCTATGCAACAAGCAATAACAGACTATAGATTTTGAATAGGCCTATTCTCTGGCAAGCAGATGGCTGTACCTGTCATT
>NW_017052541.1:0-230 GCF_001483705.2 Eufriesea mexicana | reverse complement strand
CTACTGCTGGCCTCCCCAGATTTTAGCAGAGCATAGTAGAGCAGAGAAGAGCGGAGAGCGCCATTAGATGACAATGTATACCACAAAAGTGAAAAATATCCCTACGAAACCAAACATAACCCAATCGAAACTAACGTAAAGTTACTGAACCTAACTAGCGGAGACGACCATTGCAGGCATCGGCAGAGCCCAGCAGAACGTATAAGAGCACAGTAGAGCGCTGAGATCCA
>NW_017052540.1:0-230 GCF_001483705.2 Eufriesea mexicana | reverse complement strand
ATGTCAATAAAATTGAATTTTCCAGACAGATTTTACTGCATTGCGGTGGCTATAGCACTCCAATAGGATTTTTCCTCCTTACGTATGCACGGAAGATAGCTCACCACGGTATTAGTCGAAAATGCCCATAAAATTGAACTTTCCATTCAGATTCTATAGCATTGCAGTGCCTATAGCACGACAATGGAATCTTTCCTCCTTATTTATGCAAGAAAGTAAACTCACCACGA
>NW_017052539.1:0-230 GCF_001483705.2 Eufriesea mexicana | reverse complement strand
TCAGTCAGGTCAGGTCAGGTCAGTCAGGACAGGTCAGGTCAGGTCAGGCGTGGTAAGGTCAGTCCCGTTCAGGTCAGGGCAGGTCAGGTCAGTTCAGGTCACGACAGTTCAGATCAGGACAGGTCAGGTCTAGTTAGGTCAGTTCAGGTCAGGTCATGTCCTGTCAGGTCAGGTCAGGTCAGGTCCGGTATGGTCAGGCCAGGCCAGATCATGTCTGGTCAGGTCAGGTC
>NW_017052538.1:0-230 GCF_001483705.2 Eufriesea mexicana | reverse complement strand
GGGTACCTTTGACATTCGTACTATGCACCGCTAGTCGGAGGATTTTTACGCTCTACATTGCTCAGCTGCTCTCGGCTCGACACTGGGAAAGCCAGCAGTTGTGCTCTCGTCACGTTAGGTTGCGATAACTTGTGTTATGTTTGGATTGCTGTGACTTTTGTGCCGCGCGCAGCAATGCGGTGGATCACTGCGCTCAACTGTGCCCTAGTATATTCTGCTTGGCTCTCGGC
>NW_017052537.1:0-230 GCF_001483705.2 Eufriesea mexicana | reverse complement strand
TCCGTATTAATAAAATAAATTTGGCTCACCACGATATTAGTCGAAAATGACAACAAATTTGAAATTCCCTTCCAGATTCTATAGCTTTGCAATGACTAGAGCACGCAAACACAATGTTTCCTCCTTACTTACTTAGGGAAGTTAGCTCACCACGATATTAGTCGAAGATGTCTCCAAAATTGTATTTTGCAGCCACAATCTATGTCATTGCAGTGGCTATAGCACTCAAA
>NW_017052536.1:0-230 GCF_001483705.2 Eufriesea mexicana | reverse complement strand
ACATGAAACGGATGCTATAGCCCGGTGGACCGCAGCAACACCTGTTTCAGGTGTGGCGCGGCGGGCCACCGTGCGGGTGGGTGTATTGCGCCTGCACCCATGTGCCCGGTTTGCGCCGGGATCGGCCGCTCATCCAACCACAGGCTGGGCAGCAAGGCGTGCTGCCCGCCAAAGGCAAACTGCGGGGCTCGCCAGGCGCCTGCAGGCGCCGTGTCCGCCTCGGCGCCTGC
>NW_017052535.1:0-230 GCF_001483705.2 Eufriesea mexicana | reverse complement strand
GAAGTGGGTGTGACAGGTTGCTGCGTAGTTTCGCGTCGGCTATTATCTTGTCGAAATAGGGACGGCTGATAAGAATTTTGCAATTTAATTCGATAGAATGATCCATTGGCTATCAGAATCAGTGATTTTTTTCGGATTCCCAGTTCGCGTTTTCGAGAAATAGTGCGGAACGTGGAAGTGGGTGTGACAGGTTGCTGCGTAGTTTCGCGTCGGCTATTATCTTGTCGAAA
>NW_017052534.1:0-230 GCF_001483705.2 Eufriesea mexicana | reverse complement strand
TGCAGGCTATAGGCGATCTATTCACCAAGCTATAATAGGTTATAGACTTGGAATAGACCTATATTCTGGCAAGTATATGGCTGTACTTGTCATTGGATTGAAGGCTTTTTGCGATCTATTCACCAAGCTATAACAGATTATAGATTTTTAATAGACCTATTATCAGGCTTGTAGATGGCAGTACTTGCCATTGGATTGAAGGCGTTTGGCGATCTACTCACCAAGCCGTA
>NW_017052533.1:0-230 GCF_001483705.2 Eufriesea mexicana | reverse complement strand
ATACGTTCTGCTTGTCTCTGAGGAGGCCAGCAGTAGTGGTCGCGTTAGGTTTGGTTGTGTTACGATACGTATGCTTGTGTTACGTTTGGCTGGGTATGGTAGGATACGATAGGCCTTTGACATTTACAGTGCCATTGGGTGGATTTCTGGGCTTTACGGCGCTCTAGCATGCTCGGCCTGTCTCTGCTGAGGCCAGAAATTGCAATCTAGGCACGTTAGGATGAGTTATG
>NW_017052532.1:0-230 GCF_001483705.2 Eufriesea mexicana | reverse complement strand
ACAATCTAACTCGAACTAACCTAACCTAACATGACCTAACCTAACCCGACCTGACCTGGCCTGACCTGTCCTGACCTGACTTCACATGACCTGACCTGACCTGACCTGACCTGTCCTGTCCTGTCCTGACCTGACCTATCCTGGCCTGACCTGACCTGTCATGACCAGACCTGCCCTGACCTGACATGAACTGACTGACCCGACCTGACCTGACGAGACATGACCTGACA
>NW_017052531.1:0-230 GCF_001483705.2 Eufriesea mexicana | reverse complement strand
GATATGTTACGCTTGGTTAGACTATGTTTGGCTACGTTTGGTGAGGATGGCTTCGTCTTTTGCGCTATACACCGCTATACGGACGGTTTCGACGTTCAATTTTAATCTGCTATGATCTACTTTCCTCTAGTGAGGTCAGCAGTAGCGGTCCTGGCACGTCAGTTTGGGTTTCGTTACATCTGCTTATGTTACGTTTGATGAGGTTGCGATAGCATAGCTCGGTCTTTTGT
>NW_017052530.1:0-230 GCF_001483705.2 Eufriesea mexicana | reverse complement strand
CCGGAACTGACATGACCTGACATGGCCTGACCTGAGCTGACCTAACCTGACCTGACCTGACCTAGGCTGACCTTACCTGACTGATCTGACCTGCCCTGACCTGATCATATATGATCTGGCCTGGCATGGCCTGACCTGAACTGACCTGAACTGACAGCATCTGACTTGACCTGACCTGACCTGTCCTGATCTTAACCGGCCTTACCTGACCTGACCTGTACTGACTGACC
>NW_017052529.1:0-230 GCF_001483705.2 Eufriesea mexicana | reverse complement strand
TACATTGCTTTGCTGCCCTCCCCTCGGCTCTGGTTGGGCGTGCAGTTGTGGTCGTGGCACGTTAGTTTGGGATAGGTTACGTTCGGTTATGTTAGGTTAGGCAAAGTTTGTTGGGGATAGCTGCTACTTTCGTGCTATACGCTGTTGTTCAGTGGATTTCTGTCGTCCACTGTGCTCTACTACTTTCTGCTTGGCTCTGGTGAGGACAGGAGCAGGGGTCGCGGCATTCT
>NW_017052528.1:0-230 GCF_001483705.2 Eufriesea mexicana | reverse complement strand
ACTGTCCTGACAAATCACACTGTCGTTTCGCTGAAAGGAAAATTTCTACGGCTCGTTACGAAAACTTTTACTACGTTGCCACGTGTGCTTTTCATTCATTCCGCCGTTGATTACTCCACGCGTTCGAATATCGAAGATCCAACGACTCGGAATGACAGCGTTCGGGCTATTTTCGCGGCTGCTGAGAATTCGCAGCTGCTCTTGACTGGATTTTGACCTTTCTTTGGACA
>NW_017052527.1:0-230 GCF_001483705.2 Eufriesea mexicana | reverse complement strand
GATAGGTTAGGTTAGGATATTTTTGACTTTGGTGCTACACACTGCTATTCTAAGGACATCTGCACTCTACTGTGCGCTATCGCACACTGCTTACGCCTGGGACGCCAGTTTCAGTGGTCGCGCAAGTTAGGTTGTGTTACGTTACGTTTGGTTATGCTAGGTTTGGGCGGGTTAGGAGAGAATAAATTTGATTTTTGTGTCACACACTGCTGTTCGGTAGATTTCTGCGC
>NW_017052526.1:0-230 GCF_001483705.2 Eufriesea mexicana | reverse complement strand
AACAAAACCAAACATCAGCGAACTAAAGCTAACGCGCCGCGAACACTATTGCTGGCCTCCCAGTGCCAAGCAAAGCATATCAGAGCGCACTAGAGCCCAAAAATCAACCGAACAGCCTTGAATAGCACAAAAGTCGAACTAGCATATCCTAACCGAAACGAACCTATCCTAATCAAGCGTAACGTATCCCTACATGACGCGCAGCGGCCACTGCTTCTGGCATACCCAGG
>NW_017052525.1:0-230 GCF_001483705.2 Eufriesea mexicana | reverse complement strand
CATCCATACATCCATCCATACGCACATCCGTCCATCCACACATCTATACATCCTCACATCCATGCATCCATACATATTGCCACACTTACTGCCATCCAACGATACTTCCATCCATCCATACATATATACATCCATACATCCATACATACATAAATCCGTCCATCCAACCCTCAATCCACCCATACATATATCCATGCATACGTCCATCCACCGGTGCGTCCATAGATCCA
>NW_017052524.1:0-230 GCF_001483705.2 Eufriesea mexicana | reverse complement strand
CCCCATCCTAACGACCGCACGGCACAACTCCTCGCGCGAGACCCCCAGCTCGTCGGACCACCCCACCAGTTCCGACCGCACTGCAGCGTGTTGCACCCGATCCACCACCACCACAGGGAAGAGGGTTTCGTTCACCCGCCGCAGGAGCTCGGGGCCCATACGCTCGTTCACGGGGGGCGCCCATGCCCTTAACTTCCCCAATACTAATTTATAGGGGCGCCCCCACGGAT
>NW_017052523.1:0-230 GCF_001483705.2 Eufriesea mexicana | reverse complement strand
TTGAAGACGTGAGGCGACCTATTCACCAAGCTATAACATATTATATATTTTGAATAGACCTATCCTCTGGCAAGTAGATTTCTGTACCTGCCATTCGATTGAAGGCGTTAGGCGATGTATTCTCCAAGCTGTAACTGATCATAGATCTTGAATAGCCCTATTCTCATGCATGTAGATGGCTGTACTTGCCATTGGATTGAAGGCGTTAGGCGATCTATTCATCAAGCTAT
>NW_017052522.1:0-230 GCF_001483705.2 Eufriesea mexicana | reverse complement strand
GCTGCCTCCGCCGTGTTTTACGGTACCTCTCGTGTTTCGATGGTGGAACTCTTCATTCCCTTTTCGCCACGCCATTCTTTTTCCATCTGAATTACGGATGTTAAAGGAATACACGTTCATCCCGAAACAATTCGGGGAACTTTTAAGCGACACGAGTACAACGTATCTGCGATACAATGTGATTAATTCGGACATACCTTGATGTCCGAATATTTTCGTGAGTCATTGTA
>NW_017052521.1:0-230 GCF_001483705.2 Eufriesea mexicana | reverse complement strand
ATTTTTATTCAATGGTAACAATGAATAGTACATTACATATTATTTATTTTTTAATATACATTACGCCTTTTGTGTGTCCACTAGATTTATTTTAGATACAACGTTCGAATATGTCTGAGCATTTTTATGGTAGACTACTTATACGTGTAGTTCACAGTTAGGTTAGATATGATTAATAGTGCAGCGATGTTATTTGTTTAACTTTTGCTAGAATTTTAACTTTGTTCTAA
>NW_017052520.1:0-230 GCF_001483705.2 Eufriesea mexicana | reverse complement strand
TGAATAGATTACCTAACGCCTCCAATTAAATGTCAAGTACAGACATCTGCTTGCTAGAAAATACGTCTATTCAAAATCTATAACCTGCTATAGCTTGGAGAATACATCGACAAACGCCTCCAATCCAATGGCAAGTACAGCCATCTACTTGCCAGAGAATAGGACAGTTCGATATCTATAACCTGTTATTGCTTGGTGAATAGATCGCGTAACGCCTTCAATCCAATGGC
>NW_017052519.1:0-230 GCF_001483705.2 Eufriesea mexicana | reverse complement strand
TATAAGAGAATTAACGTCGAATGCATGAATTAAAAAATAGCTAGGAATCTAATCGATTCTAGTTCTGGATAAATATGCACAGATTACAAGGGATAGTCTTTGACCTCTGATGGAGGGGTTGCTGTAACTCGTTGCTGGCAAAGTATTGCTAGACTGACGTGTAACGGGGCTTCGGACAATATTTCCAGCAAAATGGAACGGGGTACCAATTCTATTTCGATGAATCGCAG
>NW_017052518.1:0-230 GCF_001483705.2 Eufriesea mexicana | reverse complement strand
TGTTACTTCGAAGGAAAGAGAATTTCTCGACCTTGCAATCTAATTAATTATGAAAACTTGCATCTTATTAACAAACATAGGAACTATAACAGGAAACTCGATGATAAGAAGATCAATTATTTCATAAAAATACTCGATTTCGTTGTATGTCTGACAAATGCCAGGACTAACTACTCCTGCATTATATTATATTAAATAAAGTCGTACAAATCTTGTTAACTAATTCGCGT
>NW_017052517.1:0-230 GCF_001483705.2 Eufriesea mexicana | reverse complement strand
TAGAATAGTAATGGCTATAGCATGCCAATAGAATCTTTACACCTTGTTTATGCAAGTGGGCTAACTCACCACGATATTAGTCGAAAATGTAATTAAAATTGTATTTTCCAGCCTGATTTTATAACATTGCAATGGCAATAGCGCGCCCATTGTATTTTCCCTCCTTATTTATGCAACAAAGTTAGGTCACAACGGTCTTAGCCGAAAATGTCATTAAAATTGAATTTTCC
>NW_017052516.1:0-230 GCF_001483705.2 Eufriesea mexicana | reverse complement strand
CTAACGTGCAGAGACAACTATTACTGGCCACCATAGAGACACACAGAGCATATTTGAGCGCATGAAAGCGCAGATATCCAGCGCGTTGCTGTGTACAGCAGAAAAGTCAAGCATACCCTTGCCTAACTTGACCAAACCTAACCAATCCAAACGCTGTGTAACTCAATATAACGTGACGAGGCCAATATTGCTGACCTCTCCAGAGCCAATCGTAGCACATTAGAACAAAT
>NW_017052515.1:0-230 GCF_001483705.2 Eufriesea mexicana | reverse complement strand
CTGCAGCATTGCAATGGCTATAGCGCGCCAAATGGAACTTTCCACCTTACTTATGCAAGGAAGCTGGCTCACCACGAAATTTGTCCAAAATGTGAATAAAAGTGAATTTTCCAGGAATATTCTAACGCATTGCAATGGTTATAGCTTGCCAATAGGATCTTTACTCCTTATTTATTCAGGAAAGTACACTCACCACGATATCAGTCGAAAATGTCAATAAAATTGATTTT
>NW_017052514.1:0-230 GCF_001483705.2 Eufriesea mexicana | reverse complement strand
ACCGCACTCTATATCATTGCAATGTCTATAGCGCGCCAATAGAATCTACCCTGCTTATTTAGGAAAGAAAGACAGCAAACCACGATAATAGACGAAAATGTCAATAATACTGAACTTTCCAGCATGATTCTATAGCATTGCAAATCCTATAGCACGCCAATAGTATGTTTCCTCCTTATTTATGCGAGAAAGATAACTCACCACGTTATTAGCTCAAAATGTCAATAAAA
>NW_017052513.1:0-230 GCF_001483705.2 Eufriesea mexicana | reverse complement strand
TTTCATTGACATTTTCGACTAATATCGTGGTGAGCTGACATTCTTGTATAAATAAGGAGGAAAAATACTCTCGCCGTGCTATAGGCATTGTAGTGCTATAGAAGCTGCCACGAATATTCAATTTTATTGACATTTTCGGCTAATATCGTGTTGAGCTAACTTTCTTTGATGAATATGGACGAAAGATTCCATTGACGCGCTATAGCCACTGTAATGCTATAGAATCAGTC
>NW_017052512.1:0-230 GCF_001483705.2 Eufriesea mexicana | reverse complement strand
ATTGAAATGTCAACAAGATTTCTGCATCAATCTTCATTGATCATAGTTAAACAAAAGATAAACGAAAGCGTAACGGTGTAGAAAAATACATAATCCAAATTCTTGTTCAAAAATCAGTTCCATTTTATTTTCATAAAGTATATTCTTTCTCGTCAACTGTATCGCACAGTGTATTTTTCTTAAATCGATTATAATGTTGGGTATATTAAATAATTTCTTAGAGATTTATT
>NW_017052511.1:0-230 GCF_001483705.2 Eufriesea mexicana | reverse complement strand
AGGTCATGGTATGCCGTGGTATGTAGGGTTTTCTGCTATTCACTGCAGTGCGGTGGATTTCTGAGCTGCACTGTGCTCTGTTAAATTCTGCTTGTCTCCGGGATGGCCAGCAGTAGCGATCCCGTCATGTTAGGTTGTGTTGGCCTCCGTCTGTGTGTGCTACGTTGGGCTCGGTTAGGATTTGCTGCATCGACTTTTGTGCTATAAACTGCTATTCGCTGGATTTCTGC
>NW_017052510.1:0-230 GCF_001483705.2 Eufriesea mexicana | reverse complement strand
GACATTTTCTACTAATATCGTAGTGAAATAACTGTATTGCATTAATAAGGATGAAATATTCTAATGGCGCCCTATGGCCATTACAATGCTATAGAATCTAGCTGGAAAATTCATTTTTTTGACATTTTCGAATCATATCGTGGTGGGCCAACTTTGGTGCATAAATGAGGAGGAAGGATACTAGTGACGATCTATAGCCATTGCAATGCTATAGAATCTGGCTGGAAAAT
>NW_017052509.1:0-230 GCF_001483705.2 Eufriesea mexicana | reverse complement strand
GCACTTCTGTGCTGTAGTACACTCTCTTTGCATCTGTGTGGGCCAGCAGTAGTGGCCTTCTCAAGTTCGGTTGTGTTGTGTCACGTTTGTATATGTTACGTTCGGTGAGGGTAGAATAGGCTACATTGACATTTGTGCTATTTACAGTTGTCCCCAGGACTTTGCGATCAAATGTGCCCCAATATGCTCTGCCTGGCACTGGGAGGCCAGCGATGTTGGTATCCCCGCGT
>NW_017052508.1:0-230 GCF_001483705.2 Eufriesea mexicana | reverse complement strand
CCCATCCATACATCCATCGATCCATACATCTATCCGTCCATACATCCATACATACATACATCCGTACATCCATACATCCTTCCGTCCATACATCCATCCATCCATCCATACATACATCCACCATCCATATATACATAAATCCATCCATTGGTACTTCCATCCATCGGTACTTCCATCCATCCATACATGCATACATATACACATACATACATCCATACATCCGAACATAC
>NW_017052507.1:0-230 GCF_001483705.2 Eufriesea mexicana | reverse complement strand
TATATTTTAAGAATTTCAGGTTTCGCTTTCGTTGGAATAAATTTGAGATTATTTCTGCAGTTAAGTATCCCTGATTCTAGGATTTATGCATACTTTTACTGACTTTTGTAATTTTTCATATTGGTAATTCGATGTTATTCTTATCTGATTTTATATTTAATATTTATAAAAATTATTTATTTAATTTCCTACTGAAATTTCCTTTTTTATACTTCTCTTTGTTGCAAGAA
>NW_017052506.1:0-230 GCF_001483705.2 Eufriesea mexicana | reverse complement strand
AAAGTGTACATACGAAACCGAACTGCGCCTTATTACACACCACAAGTGATCAGTATACCGAAACATTGACATATTGAGAAAAAGACACCGACACAAAACCCATGGTTGCCTTCGCCACGCTACACTTCAAAAATTTTGTAGCGGAACAATTCAGACAATTTAGTAATTTAAAATCAGTTTTATAAAAACATTCAGTCCAACTTGGAAATAAATATGTCGTGTACATGTAA
>NW_017052505.1:0-230 GCF_001483705.2 Eufriesea mexicana | reverse complement strand
TCTGGCTGAAAAGTTCAATTTTATTGACATTTTCGTCTAATATTGCGGTGAGCACACTTCTCTTCGTAAATAGGGAGGACAGATTCTATTGGTTTGTCATAACTGTTGCATTGCAATGGAATCCGACTGAAAAGTTCAATTCTAATGTCATTTTCGACTAATAACGCGGTGAGCATGCTTTTCTGCATGAATAAGGAGGAAAGATTTTATTGCTCTGCTATAGCCATTGC
>NW_017052504.1:0-230 GCF_001483705.2 Eufriesea mexicana | reverse complement strand
TTCTGTCGAGAGACGCATAAATGTATCCCACGTAAACTTGCTATAGCCGAGAAACACAAATATACGCCGATGTTGCGGCCCTAGGGCCCTCGGGTCCCAAGTTAAATGGTGGACTGTTTTATGTCTTTATTGTCAGCGTCGCTATGAACGAAAATCGTGTTTAACATGTTATGATCCCAGCCCGTTTTGCTTGTCGTTCCGTTCAGGCCCAGGTTCTGCCGTCAAGTAGG
>NW_017052503.1:0-230 GCF_001483705.2 Eufriesea mexicana | reverse complement strand
CTAAGGAGTTCTGCGCTCTGCTATCCTCTGATATGTTCTGCTTGGCTCGGTCAGGGCAGAAATGGATGTACCGCACGTTAGGTTTTGTTAGCTAACGTGTGGTTACGTTACGTTTTGTTAGGTTAGGATAGGATAGATTTACATCCTTTTCCATACACGGTCGTTATTCAGCAGATTTCTGCGCCCTACTGTGCTCTAGTAGGTTCTGCTTTGCTCTGGGGAGTGCAGTA
>NW_017052502.1:0-230 GCF_001483705.2 Eufriesea mexicana | reverse complement strand
GTCGCAGCTACTTGAGCCTAACCCAAGCCAACGGATTATAACGCAACTTAGCTTAACACAACCAAGCGTGCAGAAACCGCTACTGCTGCCCCCAACCCCAGAGCCAAGCAGGACTTATTAGATCACTGTAAAGGGCTGAAGTCCACCGAGCGGCAGTGTGCAGCAGAGAAGTTAAAGCTATCACAACCACACATAGCCTAACTCAACCTAACCGAAAGTAACCTGACTCA
>NW_017052501.1:0-230 GCF_001483705.2 Eufriesea mexicana | reverse complement strand
GCAGTAGTGGTGTCGGCACTTTACGTTGAGTCAGGTTACGTTCGGTTAGGTTGGGACAGCCTGCTTGCTCGGCGTACATTTGACTTTCGCGATGTTCATTTCTATTCATTGGACTTCTGCGCTCTAATGTGCTCTTGTATGTCCTGCTTGCTTCTGGGTAGGACAGGAAGTGTGGTCGCGTAACGCAATGACGTGTCAAGTTACGTTCGTTAGGTTGGGTCAGGACATGC
>NW_017052500.1:0-230 GCF_001483705.2 Eufriesea mexicana | reverse complement strand
ATCCATCCACACATCATCCCATCCGTACGTCCACCGATCGATACATCTCTCCATCCATACATCCATCCACCAAACCATCCATCCATCTATACATCCATATATACATCAATACATCCATCCATCCATACATATATCCATACATCCGTACATCCGTAAATTTGTACATGCATAGGTCCATACATCCATACATCCACACATCCATACATGCATACATCCATACTTTCTTACAA
>NW_017052499.1:0-230 GCF_001483705.2 Eufriesea mexicana | reverse complement strand
CCTGTTTTGCTTCAATCTTACACTGCGAGGATTTCCAATTTTACAAAGCCTCTCATCGTAGCCACCACCCAAACTACACAATACTACTCTCTCGGTGTTCTCCTCTATAGAGGATTGTCTCTTCTCATTTTCCCAAAAATTTTTTTGAAAAATATCTCATCTATTCTCCTCAGAGGTGCTCTTCCAATATACATTGTCATATACATACTCAGAGGAGGCTCCATCGTTTG
>NW_017052498.1:0-230 GCF_001483705.2 Eufriesea mexicana | reverse complement strand
GACGGGTTTGGATAGGATATCTTTTACATTTCTGCTTGACATTTCAATGCGGCGGAATTCTGGCATCTACTGTGCACTAGTATGTTCTGTTTTGCTCTGGTGAAGTCAGAAATAGTGGCGTACGCACGATAGGTAGAGTGAGGTTACGATTTGTTTTGTTTTGTTTCGTTAGGTTATGTTAGCTTTGACTTGAACGCTATAGACCGCTGTTCGGATGATTTCAGCGTTGC
>NW_017052497.1:0-230 GCF_001483705.2 Eufriesea mexicana | reverse complement strand
AAATGAAAAATCCTGTTACCAATCACACCCTTTACCACTCGCAAATAATCCAATCCCAATTCGAGAATAAAAATATCCAAACTTACACGAATATAAATAATTAAATCATTAAATGTCCACGTTAAATCATGGATAATTAAAAATCCATGTTCACCCCAATTACGAGTACATAATTCGCGATAAGAACGCTCTCTGGTGGAGAACTTGCGAACTGCCGCGTGGCGTCGCCA
>NW_017052496.1:0-230 GCF_001483705.2 Eufriesea mexicana | reverse complement strand
TCGGTGACCTTCTGTGCTCTAATATTTCCTGCTGGGCTCTGGGGATGCCAGCAATGGTGGTGTTGGGCTGAGTTATGTTGCGTTTGGTTACGTTACGTTTGGTTATGTTAGGGCCGGATTGCTTCGACTTTTGTGCTATGCACCACTTTTCGGAGGATTTCTGCTCGCTACTGCGCTCCAGTACGTTGTGCTTGGCTATGGGGAGGTCAGCAGTAATGCCCTCGGCACGT
>NW_017052495.1:0-230 GCF_001483705.2 Eufriesea mexicana | reverse complement strand
TAGCACGCCAATAGTATCTTTCCTCCTTATTTATACAAGGAAGATAGCTCACCACCATATTAGCCGAAAATGTCAATAAAATTGAATCTGCCAGGAACACTCTATATCATTGCAATGGCTATAGCACGCCAAAAGAATCTTTCCTCCTTATTTATGCATTAAAGGTAGCGCACCACAAAATTATTCGAAAATGTCAATAAAATTGAATTTTCCGGCCAGATTCTATAGCA
>NW_017052494.1:0-230 GCF_001483705.2 Eufriesea mexicana | reverse complement strand
TATATGTATGTATGTATGGATTGATGGATGTATGGTTGGACGGAGATATGGATTGATGGATGTGTGGATTGACGGAGGTATGGATGGTTGGACTTATGGTTGTATGGATGTATAAATGTATGGATGTATGGATGGATAGATGTGCGGATGGATGGATGGATGGATGTATGGATATATGGATGTATGCATGTATGGATGTATGTATGTATGAATGTATGGATGTAAGAATG
>NW_017052493.1:0-230 GCF_001483705.2 Eufriesea mexicana | reverse complement strand
AAATTACAGCTCAGTACAGCGCAGAAGTCCAGCGAATAGCAGTGTATAGCACATAAGTCTAAGCTATAATACCTAACAAAACCTAACATCACCAAACGTAACATAACCGAACGCAGCATAACTCAGAATACCGTGCCGAGACCAATATTTCTGGCTTGCCTATAGCTAAGCAGGATATACTAGAGAACAGAAGAGCGCAGAAATCCGCCGAATAGCAGTGTATAGCACAA
>NW_017052492.1:0-230 GCF_001483705.2 Eufriesea mexicana | reverse complement strand
TGTCCTAACATAGGCAAACGTAACATAACCGTCCGTAACCAAACTAAACCTAATGTGCCGAGAACATTTTCGCTGGCCTCAACATAGCCACGCAGAACATACCACAGGAGAGTACAGCGAAGGAATCCATAAAATCTCAGTGAATGGCAGAAAAGCCAAAGACATCCAAACCTAACGCAAACAGACGTAACATGACCAAACGTAACCAAACTGAAACCAACGGGCCTCGG
>NW_017052491.1:0-230 GCF_001483705.2 Eufriesea mexicana | reverse complement strand
CATAATACTATTCTTTTTATTAACCTAAAAAGGGCTATATTGAAATATATAATTTAACCTGTTCATTAGGAAAGGATAGAATGATTTATTGTCTTTCTATAAATCTCCTTATTTCAACATATCTCTTAATTTCAATTAAAAATAATTATATTTGCACTGATGGAAAAGATCCATTTGCAAATATTAAAATTAACCAATACCAATTCAACTTTGTCTATTCCTAATTCCAT
>NW_017052490.1:0-230 GCF_001483705.2 Eufriesea mexicana | reverse complement strand
GCTACGTTCAGTTAGGTTTGGGTTTGGTTAGGTCACGATATCTTCGGCTTTTGTGTCATTCACAGCAATGCGGTGGATTTCTGCGCTCTGCTGTACTGTAGTATACTCCGCTTGGCTCTGTGGAGGCCAGCAGTAGTGGTACCGGCACGTTAGGTTGAGCTATGCTTCGTTTGGGTATATCACGTTTTGCTAAGTTAGTAGAGGCTACGCGGAATATTGTGCTTTAGACG
>NW_017052489.1:0-230 GCF_001483705.2 Eufriesea mexicana | reverse complement strand
TTCGGTTAAGCAACGTTCGTTTATGTCACGTTTGGTTTCGCCAGGATAGAGTAACTTCGACTCTTATGCTACGCAATGCGGTTCTATGCATTTTTGCGATCGACTCTCCTCAAATTTGCTCTGCATGTCTCTGGGGGGGGGGCAGCAATAGTGGCCTTGGCAAGCTTGGCTGAGTTACGTGCCGCTTGGATACGTTACGTTTCGTGAAGCTAGGATAGGGTAGCTTCGAC
>NW_017052488.1:0-230 GCF_001483705.2 Eufriesea mexicana | reverse complement strand
CTTATGCCAGGAAACTAGCTCACCACGATATTAGTCGAAAATGTCAATAAAATTGAATTTTCCGAGCAGATTCTATAGCATTGCAATGGCAACAGCACGCCAAAAGGATCTTTCCACCATACTTATGCCAGGAAGCTTGCTCACAACGATATTAGTCGAAAATGTCAATAAAATTGAATTTTCCAACCAGATTCTATAACATTGCAATGGCAACAGCACGCCAAGAGAAC
>NW_017052487.1:0-230 GCF_001483705.2 Eufriesea mexicana | reverse complement strand
ATCGGCGATCCCGCCCTTGATATTTTTGGAAGTCTTGTGCATTCATTTTCGTCCTATCCTACATGGTTGCCTATTATTGGAAGGTTTGTTTACGCACATGGCTTGGATCTATTGCTGGATGCGTGGTTCTCGATAATTTTGTTATATGCATTGAAGTTTTATGCAAATCGTTATTTTAATTATGATAGTTGGTGGACTGAATTTGCTGTTGAAGTTGTTATTTCACTGTA
>NW_017052486.1:0-230 GCF_001483705.2 Eufriesea mexicana | reverse complement strand
TACATCCATACACACATACATTCATACATCCATACATCTACACGTACATCAGTCCATACATCCGTCCATTCATACATCTATCCATCCATACATCCATTCATCCACCATCCATATATCCACAAATCCATCCATTCGTACTTCCATACTTCGACACATCGATCCGTCCGTACATACATATATATACACATCCATACAACCATACATTCGCACATCCTCCCATCCATACCTCA
>NW_017052485.1:0-230 GCF_001483705.2 Eufriesea mexicana | reverse complement strand
ATGGCTATAGCACGCCAATAGAATCTTTCCTCCTTATTTATGCAAGAAAATTAGCACACCACGGTATTAGTCGAAAATGTCAATAAAATTTAATTTTCCTGACAGATTCAATAGCATTGCAGTGTCTATAGCACGTCAATAGAATCCTTCCTCCTTATCTAAGCAAAAAAGTTAGCTCACAACGATATTACTCGAGAATGTCAATAAAATTGAATTTTCCAGCCTGATTC
>NW_017052484.1:0-230 GCF_001483705.2 Eufriesea mexicana | reverse complement strand
GCTCAGCGGGTAGATATACGAAGCACCGTACTTTTAATTGAAAACATCTCAAGCTCTAACCGTACTAAACGTTGACTACTCTAGAAATGCTAGGCAAGTTACATTATCAGTAAGCAGAATCGTTCAACGGCGACAACAGTTTGATGATGGCAGTACTGTGTACTGTTATGTCAAATGTTAACGTCGCGAAGAATAGTGGATCTTTATTTTGTCATTCCAAAGTTGTTATA
>NW_017052483.1:0-230 GCF_001483705.2 Eufriesea mexicana | reverse complement strand
TCAAACTCAACCTAACTTGCCGCCACAAACATTGCTGACCTCCCCAGGGCCGAGCAGAACATACTAGACGAAAGTACGATGCGGAAATCCATAGAATCACAGTGTACAGAACAAAAATTAAAAATATGAAAACCTACCCCAAATTAACATAACCTATCCTAACACAACACATCTGAGCGTAACGTGCCGCGACCACTATTTCTGGCATCCCCAGGGTCTAGCAGATTAGA
>NW_017052482.1:0-230 GCF_001483705.2 Eufriesea mexicana | reverse complement strand
AGAAAAGTGAATATAAAACACGGAAATAAAGATAAAGATAAAAATACACAAATATACAAAGGGTCGAGATATGTATAAGTATAAGGAAAAAAGAATTTTTTCTGAGACGTGTGATATAAGAGCTCTTTTAGAGAGTGAAGGGATTGTCTAAATATATATAACGTACCGTAGGTATTGTTAACATTAATAATCATTCTATTAATAACTGAGTGGTATGCAAAACGGTTTTA
>NW_017052481.1:0-230 GCF_001483705.2 Eufriesea mexicana | reverse complement strand
AGCAGAGGAATGTGGGGAGGTGAAATCGGCCGAATATCAGCGTACAGAGCAAAAGCCAAACCATCCCAAACAAAGCTAACCAAACCTATCCCAATCAAACGTATTGAAGCTGAACCTATCTTGCCGAAAACACTATTGCTTGTCTCCCCAGTGCCAATCAGAATATGCTAGTGGACAGTGGAGCGTAGTAGTCGGCCGCATTGCAGTGAGTAGCACAAAAATCAAAGATA
>NW_017052480.1:0-230 GCF_001483705.2 Eufriesea mexicana | reverse complement strand
TTTGACAGAAATTGACAGCTTCTAGGTCGATTAGACGACTGATATCGTTATCCTAATAGTAGGAACTTGGTCTCCAGGATCATTTGGGACAAGGATGGTATCTGAGATTCGCAAGCTTCGAATTTGGGTGGTAATAGAAGATTTTATCAGTTTTTGATGACTGCTGGAGCTGAGATAGAGAAGAATCCTCTGATAGTGGGATTTTCAGTGGTGACACAGTGTTCCTTCAT
>NW_017052479.1:0-230 GCF_001483705.2 Eufriesea mexicana | reverse complement strand
TTCTCGACTCTACGAAATCCATCAGTAACGGCCGCGGCACGTTATGTTGAGTTAGACTACGTTCGGATTGGTTAGGTTAAGGTAGGTTGGGTTAGGTTATCTTTTACTTTCGTGCTATACACTGCATTGCGGTGGATTTCTGTGCGCTTCTGTGCTCTCGTATATCCGGCTTGGATCTGTGGAGGCCAGCAGTAGTGGTCTCGGCACGCTAGGTAGCGTTATGCTGCTTT
>NW_017052478.1:0-230 GCF_001483705.2 Eufriesea mexicana | reverse complement strand
AGCAGACTATAGATCTTCAATAGAGCTATACTCTGGCATGTAGATGGCTGTACCTGAAATTGTGTTGAAGGCATTTGGCGATCTATTCTCCAAGCTATAGCAGATTATAGATTTCGAATAGGCTTATTCTCTGGCAAGTAGATGTCTGAACTTGCCATTGGATTGACGGCGTTAGACGATCTGTTTACCAAGCTATAACAGGTAATAGGTTTTGAATAGACCTATCCTCT
>NW_017052477.1:0-230 GCF_001483705.2 Eufriesea mexicana | reverse complement strand
GTATCGCAGTTTATATCAGAAAAGTCAGAGATACCCAAATCTAACCCAAACGAACAGTATATAACAAAACATAGCCGAACCCAACCTAACGAGCCGAGAACGCTATGGCTGCCATCCCCAAATCCAAGCAGGACATAATGGAGCACAGTGTATCTCAGAAATCCAACGAACAGCACAGTACAGATCAAAAGCTAAAGCTATCCTAACCAAACTTAGCCAAGCCCAACCTA
>NW_017052476.1:0-230 GCF_001483705.2 Eufriesea mexicana | reverse complement strand
GGTGAAACTGCGTTGTCCTTTCTCGACCAATCCTCCCCAGGTACTCACCGAAGCACCCGTGCCCGGTCAGCACCTGCGTCAGTCGGAAAGTGTGCCGACTGCCGCTGCGCATCCAGGTCGGTGGGTGAATAATGTTGCGTCCCGAACACTGCAACTCGCACCGTGGCAGTTTCGCGGGGTTGTAAGGCCCGTTTACGCAGATGCGGCAATGTTGCTGGGATACGGCCTAC
>NW_017052475.1:0-230 GCF_001483705.2 Eufriesea mexicana | reverse complement strand
TATAAATTCTCGAAGCTGGGTTGAGTAACGCAGTGGGTTGTCATAGGGCTTATAAAAACCTAGCTGAAGGGTTCGACGACACACTTTATGACAGTCCACCGTCTGCGCCACGCATCATACAACACTTCGAGCCTCCGTATATTTTGTACCGTCAAGAAATATGAAACATAATCAGAATCAAATGTTCGTTTCAACTTATTAGTCTGATCTTTACTACATATTACACTAAG
>NW_017052474.1:0-230 GCF_001483705.2 Eufriesea mexicana | reverse complement strand
GAAAATGTCAATAAAATTGAACTTTCCAGCCAGATTCCATAGCATTGCGGCGGCTATAGCACGCCTATTGAATCTTCCCACCGTATTTATAAAATAAAGTTGGCTCACCACGATATTAGTCGAAAATATCAACGAAAATGTATTTTGAAGCCACATTCTATACCATGGCGATGGCTATAGCACGCCAAAAGTATCTTTCCTGTTTACCTATGCAAGGAAGATAGCTCACA
>NW_017052473.1:0-230 GCF_001483705.2 Eufriesea mexicana | reverse complement strand
TGACTTGTTCGCACTTACTATCTTTCTTCCTAGAAGAAGGACTTTGAGGTCCCTCATTCGCTTTGGTGTTTCTCGATTTTAGCGTTTCTAACCATTTCGAATTACAAACTTTATCCTATCCTAAAGGCTATGCCCACTTTAAAGCCAAAATAGCGCGTGAACTCTCGTAGAAATTGGGAGAATACTTGGATCGGTAGCAAAATTTTACGAAATTTCAAAATCGGAAATTA
>NW_017052472.1:0-230 GCF_001483705.2 Eufriesea mexicana | reverse complement strand
CTACAACGGATTATAGATTTTGAATAGAACAATTCTCTGGCAAGTAGATGGCTGTTCTTGCCACTGGTTGAAGGCGAAAGGCGACCTAGTCACCAAGCAACAACAGATTATAGATATTGAATAGGCCTATTCTCTGGCAAGTAGGTGCCTGTACTTGCCATTGGATAGAAGGCGTTATGCGATCTATTCAACAAGCGATAACAGGTTATAGATTTTGAATAGACCTGTTC
>NW_017052471.1:0-230 GCF_001483705.2 Eufriesea mexicana | reverse complement strand
GCTCTGAGGCGGGCATCAATAGCGCTCTCGGCAGGTAAGTTTTAGTTAAACTATGTTTGGTTATGCCCCGTTGGTCAGGGTTAGGTTTGGGTAACTTTGACTTTCTTGATATACAGTGCGATTCTATGGATTTCTGCGTTCTACTCGCCACTAATGCGTTCTGCTGTGCTGTGGAGAGGACAGCAGTAGTGGTCGAGGTACACTAGGTATAGCTTGGTTACTTTTGGGTA
>NW_017052470.1:0-230 GCF_001483705.2 Eufriesea mexicana | reverse complement strand
TATCGTGGTGAGCTAATTTTGTTGCATAAATAAGGAGGAAAGGTTCTATGGGCACGCTATAGCGATTGGAATACTATAGAATCTGACTGGAAAATTCAATTTTATTGACATTTTCGAACAATACCGTGATGAGGTAATTTCGTTGCATAAATAAGGAGGAAAAATTGTATTCGCAAGCTATAGCCATTGCAATGCTATAGAATTTGACTGGAAAATTCAATTTTATTGAC
>NW_017052469.1:0-230 GCF_001483705.2 Eufriesea mexicana | reverse complement strand
TTTCCAGCCAGATTCTGTAGCATTGCAGTGGATATAGCGCGCTAACAGAATATTTCATCCTTTCTTATGCAAGAAAGTTAGTTCACCACGAAATTTGTAGAAAATGTCAATAAAATTGTATTTCTGAGGCACATTGTATAGCACTGCAATGGCTATTTCACGCCAACAGAATCTTTCCTCCTTATTCATGCAAGAATGTTAGGTCATCACGATATTAGCCGAGAATGTCA
>NW_017052468.1:0-230 GCF_001483705.2 Eufriesea mexicana | reverse complement strand
ACATGACGCAACCAAATGTGGCATACACGAACGTTACACAACTCACCCTCAAGTGCCTCCAACACAACTCCTGACCTCCCCAGAGCAAAGCAGAATATACCAGAGCACAGGAGAGCGCAGAAATCCGCCGCAAAGGCGTGCAAAGCACAAATGTCGAGGATGTCCTAGAATAGCCAGAAAAACCTAACATATTCAAACGAAGCCTAAGAGAACCTAACACGCCTGGACCA
>NW_017052467.1:0-230 GCF_001483705.2 Eufriesea mexicana | reverse complement strand
GGAAATTAGGCACGTTCGAAGATACTATTTCGTTTCTGTCGATTTGCGAGTGATGCAGATTTTCGTGATTAATGACACGGTCTTCGATTAATGACAGGACTTCGGGTGATCTGGACGTTTCAGACATTCCGTTGTAGGTGTACAAGGTGGAAATTAAAATTAGGGTCGTTCAAAGATACTAGTCCTTTGTTTCTGTCAATTTGCGAGTGCCAAGAATTTTGATAAAGGTC
>NW_017052466.1:0-230 GCF_001483705.2 Eufriesea mexicana | reverse complement strand
AAAGATATCCTAACCAAAGTTAACATAACCGTTACTAACCAAACGTAACATAACTCAACTTTTTGTGCAACGACCACTATTGCTGGCATCCCGAGATTCGAGCGGAGTATAGTAGAGCAATGTGGAGCGCAGAAATCCACCGAATACCAGTGCACAGCGCAAAGGCGAAAGCTATTCTATCCCAACCATACCAAGCGCAATATAAGCAGACGAAACATAACTCTGCATAA
>NW_017052465.1:0-230 GCF_001483705.2 Eufriesea mexicana | reverse complement strand
AATTCAATATCTATAACCTGTTATAGCATGGTGAGTAGATCGCCCAACGCCTTCAAACCAATGCCAAGTACAGCCATCTACTTGCCGGAAAATAGGTCTACTCAAAATCTATAACCTCTTCTAGCTTGGTGAATAGATCGCATAACGCCTTCAATCCAATGGCAAGGACAGCCATTTACTTGCCAGAGAATATTTCTATCCAAAATCCAAAACCAGTTATAGCTTGGTGA
>NW_017052464.1:0-230 GCF_001483705.2 Eufriesea mexicana | reverse complement strand
TTGCCATTGGATTGCAGGCGATATGCGATCTAATCACCAAGCTATGGCAGCTTATGGGTTTTGTATAGACTTATTCCCTGGCAAGTAGATGGGTTTGCTTGCCAATGGTTTGAAGGCGTTGGGCGATCTATTCACCAACCTATAAGAGGTTATAGATTTTGAATAGACCCATTTTCTGGCAAGTAGATGTCTGTTCTTGCCATTGGATTGAAGGCGTTGGGCAACCTTTT
>NW_017052463.1:0-230 GCF_001483705.2 Eufriesea mexicana | reverse complement strand
GCTGGCCTCACAGAGCCAAGCAGAATATACTAGAGCACAGTGGAGCGCAGTAATCCACAGCATCGCAGTGTATTCCACAAAAGTCAAGGATAACCTAACCTAACCTACCGTAAGCCAACCAAACCGAACGAAGCATGACTCAACGCAACATGCCGAGACTGCTATTACTGGCCTACGCAGTGCCAAGCATAGCATAATAAAGCAATATAGAGAGCAGGGATACACCGAAT
>NW_017052462.1:0-230 GCF_001483705.2 Eufriesea mexicana | reverse complement strand
GAATAGACCTATTCTCCGGCAAGTAGATGACTGTACTTGCCATTCGACTGATGACGTTAGGCGGTCTAATCACCAAGCTATAACAAGTAATAGATTTCGAATAGGGCTGTTCTCTGGCAAGTAGATGGCTGCTCTTGCCATTGCATTGAAGGCGTTAGGCGATCAAGTCACCAAGCTATAACAGGTTATAGATTTTGAATAGACCTATTTTCTGGCAAGTAGATGTCTCT
>NW_017052461.1:0-230 GCF_001483705.2 Eufriesea mexicana | reverse complement strand
GCTATAGAATAAGACTGGAACGTTCAATTTTATTGACATTTTCGACTAATATCGTGGTGAGAAGGCTTTTCTGTATAAATGCGAAGGATAGGTTCTATAGGTTTGATACAGCCATTGCATTGCAATAGAATCTGACGGAAAGGTTCAATTTTATTGACTTTTTCGAGTAATGTCGTGGTGAGCATGGTTTTCCGCATAAACAAGATGGAAAGATCTTATTGGTTTTTTGT
>NW_017052460.1:0-230 GCF_001483705.2 Eufriesea mexicana | reverse complement strand
CATCGAGACCCGACATGCGCCCTAGTGGCGCAGCCTGCTGGCTCTACCTGTATCAAAGGTACCTTAATCTAACTTGGAGCGAATTAAGTTAAAATGACTCTACCGACACGTTATTATATTTCGTGTCTTACAAAAGGGGTTTCGATTTGGTATACTAAAACTCTACCGTCGCAACGCTAAGATATTTCCAAGTTCCCATAAAAATAGGGAATGAAATATCAAACACGCGA
>NW_017052459.1:0-230 GCF_001483705.2 Eufriesea mexicana | reverse complement strand
TGAGATAGCTTCCTTCCCTAAGTAAGGAGGAAAGATCCTTCTGGATTGCTATAGCCACTGCAATTCTGCGGAATCTGGCTAGAAAATTCAATTTCATTTACAGTTTCGGCTAATATCGTGGTGAGTTACCTTTTTCGTATAAATATGGAGGAAAGATTCCATTGTCGTGCTCTAGGCTTTGCAATGATATAGAATCCGTCTCGAAATTTCAATTTTATTGACATTTTCGA
>NW_017052458.1:0-230 GCF_001483705.2 Eufriesea mexicana | reverse complement strand
TACTCGCGATTGGATTGAAGGCGTTATTCGTTCTATTCACCGAACTACAACAGGTTATAGACAATGACTAGACGTATTTCCTGGCAAGTAGATGTCTGTACTCGCCATTGGGTTGAAGGCGCTGTGCGCCGTGTTCACTAAGCTATAACAGACTGTAGATTTTGAACAGACCTATTCTCTGCAGGTAGATGGCTGTATTTTCCATCGGATTGAAGGCGTTAGGCCATGTA
>NW_017052457.1:0-230 GCF_001483705.2 Eufriesea mexicana | reverse complement strand
CGATTACATATGATAGGTTAGAAAAATGGAAGCATTTGTGGATTGAATGAATTTTATTAACTTCCGTGAATCTAATTTAAATTTCATAAATAAAGCATGATATTATGGTACATGTTTTATTCACTTACTTCCAAATGTATTATAATTCGTATAACCCGATATGAGTTCAAAGTTCAATGTATTTTTCAAATCTCATGGAATGAGACAAATTAACATATTAGTATATCTTC
>NW_017052456.1:0-230 GCF_001483705.2 Eufriesea mexicana | reverse complement strand
GACCTAACCAATCTTAACATAACTCAACCTAACGTGACGCGGTCACTAATGCTCGCCTCCCCACAGTCGACCAGGGTATAGTAGAGCAATGCAGAGCGCATAAATCCACCAAATAGAAGTTTGCAACCCAAAAGTGTGACATATCCTAACTTATCCCAAGGGAACGTAGCATAGCTGAACGTAACGTATGGCGACCACTACTCCTGGCCTCCCCAGTGCCAAGTATAATG
>NW_017052455.1:0-230 GCF_001483705.2 Eufriesea mexicana | reverse complement strand
ATTAACAAATTATGCAATTTCTGCTATTAATTTATGAACTTTTATAACTGTATCGCATAGCTGACTCCTTGCGTAGCATTCTTATAAAATTTTTGCACATAATTTGGCGCTAATTAGTTTATTATTATTACTTATTTGACGACGTACGTGATTCAATACAACGATCGGCGCGATGGTCCAACAGAATAATAAATTATGAACAAAATTAGAAGTAAAATAAGAACAAAAAT
>NW_017052454.1:0-230 GCF_001483705.2 Eufriesea mexicana | reverse complement strand
CTACAGCCATCTACTCTCCAGAGAATTGGTCTATTCAAAATCTATATCCTGTTATCGCTTGGTCATTATATCGCCTAACGCCGTCAATCCAATCTCACGTAATGCCATCTACTTACCTGGGAATAGGCCTATTCGAGGTCTACAATCTGTTATAGCTTGGTGAATAAATCGCCCATCGCCTTCATTCCAATGGCAAATACAGCCAACTACTTCCCAGAGAATAGGTCTAT
>NW_017052453.1:0-230 GCF_001483705.2 Eufriesea mexicana | reverse complement strand
TATGCCCTGCATGGAGCTGCTGCACTCTGCGATGCTCTGCTGTGCTCTGCTGTGATTTGCTGTGGTTTACTGAGATCAGATTGGCACTGCTGTAGACGCTGTACTGGCTGTGCTATTCGGTACGGTGATATCCATAGCATAGCCAATTAGTTTTATTAGTCGGACAGATATGCACCGCTGCGTTCAATTGACATCTGTAGAGCTCAGATTTAATCAGTTGTGCTCCATCG
>NW_017052452.1:0-230 GCF_001483705.2 Eufriesea mexicana | reverse complement strand
TCCACCGAATATAAGTTTATAGCACAAAAGTCGACGTCACCATTATCACACCTAACCTAACCTGACCTAACCAAACCAAACCTAACCCAACCTGTCGTGCAACGACCGCTATTGCTGGACTCCCCTGCGACATGCAGGGCATATTAGAGGAGAGTAGAGGGCAGATTTCCACAGAATGGCAGTGTATAGCACGAAAGTCAGAGATATCCTTTCCTAACACAAACTTACGT
>NW_017052451.1:0-230 GCF_001483705.2 Eufriesea mexicana | reverse complement strand
TCTACTTGCCAGAGAATAAGTCTATTCGAAATATATCATCTGTTATAGCTTGGTGAATAGGTCTCACAACGCTTTTAATCCAATGGCAAGTACAGCCATCTGCTTGCCAGAGAATAGGATTATTGAAAATCTATAGTCTGTTATTGCTCGGAGAATTAATCGCATAGCGCCTTCAATCCAATGGCAAGTGCAGCCTTGAATTTGCCAGAGAATAAGTCTATTCAAAGCCT
>NW_017052450.1:0-230 GCF_001483705.2 Eufriesea mexicana | reverse complement strand
CGTTAGGATGTGTTAGGTTTAGTTTGACTATGTTTGGTTTGTTTGGCTTTTGTTAGCATGTCTATGACTTTCGTGCTATATACTGACATTCTATGGACCTCTACGCTCCACTCACCTCTATTGTGCCCTGCTTGGCGCCGGGGAGGCCAGCAGTGGTAGTCTCGCCTAGTAAGGTCGAGTCAGAATACTCTAGGCTATGATACGTTTGGTTTGGTTATGACAGGATAGAT
>NW_017052449.1:0-230 GCF_001483705.2 Eufriesea mexicana | reverse complement strand
TCAGTCTGTCTACATTTGGTTAGCTTGGGTTAGGTTAGGTTTGCTTTGGGTAACTCTGACTTTCGTCTTATACACTGCAGTTTGGTGACCTTTTGTGCGCTAATGTGCTCTAGTGTATTCTACTTGTCTCTTTGAAGGCCAGCCGTAGTGGTCCAGGCATGCTGTGCTAGGTTCGGTACGTTTGATTGTATTAAGTTTGGACAGGTTAGGATACGATATAGTTCACTTTT
>NW_017052448.1:0-230 GCF_001483705.2 Eufriesea mexicana | reverse complement strand
AAAGTCCAATTTTATTGACATTTTCGTCCAATAATATGCAGAGCAACCCTTTCTGCGTAAATAGGATGGAAAGATTCTATTGTTTTGCTATAGCCGTTGCATTGCAATGGAATCTGACTGAAAAGCTCAATTCTATTAACATTTTCGACTAATATTGAGGTGAGGATTCTTTTCTGCGTAAACAGCGAGGTAAGATTCCATTGGGTTGCTATAGCTATTGCACTGCAACA
>NW_017052447.1:0-230 GCF_001483705.2 Eufriesea mexicana | reverse complement strand
ACAGAGTAACTTCGACTATTGTGTTATGCACCGCGATTCTATACATTTCTGCGCTCTACACTCCTCTAATGTGTTCTGCATAGCGATGGGCAAGTTAGAAAGAGCGAGCTCGGCATGCTAGGTTCAGTCAGTCTACGTTTGGATAGGTTAGGTTAGGACAAGTTGGATAAGTGTTTCATTCCCTGTAGTGCTTTATTCTGCTATTTGGTGCCTTTCTGCGCTCTACTATG
>NW_017052446.1:0-230 GCF_001483705.2 Eufriesea mexicana | reverse complement strand
CGCAGTAACCGACCGCATTGCAGTGTGTAGCACAAAAGTCAAATATAGCCTAACCAACCTGTCACAGCATAACCTAACCGAACGTATCCTAACTAAACATAACGTGAGGAGAGTACCATTGATGGACTCCCCAGTGGCAAGCAGAGCATATTAGAGCAGTGTAGGGTGCAGAGATCCTCCGAATAGCGGTGAGTAGCGTAAAAGTCGAAGCTACCCTGTCACAACATAAC
>NW_017052445.1:0-230 GCF_001483705.2 Eufriesea mexicana | reverse complement strand
CATTACGTAGTAACATATAATACTAGTATATTATAGGTTAGGTTAGATAGATTATTAAAATTCTGAGCTTTTCTTATTTAATTATTTCTCGTTTATCTGAAAGATTTCCTATAATTATTGTATCAAGTATACAATAATTAATGATATAGCTTATAGGTTAACAGGATTATATTAGTAATAATATTATAATAGTTTTTTTGTACAATGACATATAATTTATGAAATTATAG
>NW_017052444.1:0-230 GCF_001483705.2 Eufriesea mexicana | reverse complement strand
TGCACGAAAGTTAGCTTACCACGATGTTAATCGAAAATGTCAATAAAATTGAATTTTCCAGCCTGATTCTGCAGGATTGCAGTGACTATAGTACGCCAGTTAAACCTTTCCTCCCTTTATATGCAAGAAAGTGAGGTCACCACGATAGTAGTCGATAATGTCAATATAATTGTATTTTCCAGTCATGTTCTATAGCATTACCATGGCTATAGCACGCCAATAGTATATTT
>NW_017052443.1:0-230 GCF_001483705.2 Eufriesea mexicana | reverse complement strand
AACCTGACGTGCCACGACCACTATTGCTCGGCTCCCCAAAATCGGGCAGAGTATAATAGAGCATCGTAGAGCGCAGCGATCCACCGAATAGCAGGTTACACCGAAAGAAGGCAAAGCAACCCTAAACGAGCTTTCCGAACATAACCTAACGGAACGTAACCTTACTGAACCTAGCGTGCCGACACCAGTACTACTGGCCACCCCAGAGCCAAGCAGTGCATATTATGGCA
>NW_017052442.1:0-230 GCF_001483705.2 Eufriesea mexicana | reverse complement strand
AGGGGGTCTAATGGTTTTAGCATAGGTAATACAGTTTTGGCAGATTCCGAATCTCTTTGCGACCTTTTTCGGTATTTTGAACGAAGCATAAAATTAATTTTATTATCGACCTTTATTATTGTTATGGTGATTTTTCCTGTATCCTCTGCTTCACGGTTTTGCTCAGAAAATGGATTATTTCGATCTTTTAGCTTTTATTATTGGCTGGGAGGAGAGTGTCTATGAATAGC
>NW_017052441.1:0-230 GCF_001483705.2 Eufriesea mexicana | reverse complement strand
CCGAGACCATTATCGCTGGCCTCCCTAGAGACGAGCAGAATGTACTACAGCACATCAGAGCGCACAAATCCACTGAACAGCAATGTACAGCACAAAAGTCATAGCCGTCCTAGCATAACCTAACATAGCATAACATACCCAAGCCCAACCTAACCCCATCTAACAGGCTACACCATAACTGCTGACCTCCGAGTGCCATGCAGTGCATATTAGAACAACTTAGAGGGCAG
>NW_017052440.1:0-230 GCF_001483705.2 Eufriesea mexicana | reverse complement strand
AACTGCACTACTATACTTGGCTCGGCTCTGGGGAGGCCGGCAACTGTGGTGACGGCACGTCACCTTGTGTCTTTCTACGTCGGGATTGGCTTCCTTAGCTCGGGTTAGGTGTGGATGTCATTGACTTTTGTGCCATACACTGCAATGCTGTGTACTCCTACGACCTACTTTGCTCTAGTATACTCTGCATGGTTCTAGGGAGGCAAGCTATTGTGTTCTCGGCATGTTAG
>NW_017052439.1:0-230 GCF_001483705.2 Eufriesea mexicana | reverse complement strand
CTTGGTGATATAGTCCGCTATTAGACAGATTTCTGCGCCCTGCAGTGCTTTAATGCTTTCTGCATGACTCTGGGAATGACAGCAATAGTGGCCTCGGCACGTGATGTTCGGTCAGGTTACGGTTGGTTAGGTTCGGTTAGGCAACGTTTGGTTTGGATTAAAAATAATAAACTTTTGTGCTGTACGCTGCTCTTCCATGGATTTCTGCGCTCTGCTGTGCTCTAGTACGT
>NW_017052438.1:0-230 GCF_001483705.2 Eufriesea mexicana | reverse complement strand
TGAACGGATGTATGGCTGGATTGAGGTATGGATGCATGGATGTTTGTGTGGATGGATGTATGGGTGCATGTATGTATGAATGTATGGATGTATGAACGTATGGATGTATGCATGTATGGATGAATGGATGTATCGACGTATGGACGTATGGATGTACGAATTTATGTATGTACGGGTGTGTGGATGTATGGATGGATGTATGGATGTATTGATGTATGTACGTATGTATG
>NW_017052437.1:0-230 GCF_001483705.2 Eufriesea mexicana | reverse complement strand
AATCCATTCATCCACCAATCCATAAATCCATCCAATCATAGATCCATCCATCCATCCATTCATTCATACATCCATACCTCCGTCCATCCGCACTTCCACCCATCCATACGCCCAACCTTAGATACATTCATCCATCAACACACCATCCCATCCATTCGTCCATCGACCCATACATCTCTCCATCCATACATCCATCCACCAAATCATCCATCCATCCATACATCCATACA
>NW_017052436.1:0-230 GCF_001483705.2 Eufriesea mexicana | reverse complement strand
GATCGAATAATATTGTGGTGAGCACTCTTCCTTGCATAAGTAAGGAGGAAAGATGCTTTTTGACTGCTATAGCCATTACAATGATGTAGATTGTGGCTGGAAAGTATAATTTTGTCGACGTTTTCGACTAATATCGTGGTGAGCTAAGTTCCTTGCGTAAGGAAGGTGGAAAGATGCTTTTTGAGTGCTATAGCCATTGCAATGATGTACATTGTGGCTGGAAAATACAG
>NW_017052435.1:0-230 GCF_001483705.2 Eufriesea mexicana | reverse complement strand
TCTTGCTCTGCACACTGACATTCGTCGAATTTCTGCGCTCTACTGTAATCTAATATCCCATGCATTCCTCTCGGAATTCCAGAAATTGTGGCCGCGGCTAGTTATGCTGTGTTAGGTTACGTTCGATTAGGTTACGTTTGCTTGGGATAAGTTAGGTTATCTTTGAACTTCGTGCTATGCACTGCCATCCTAGGGACCTGTGTGCTCTACTGTGCTCTATCATATTCTGC
>NW_017052434.1:0-230 GCF_001483705.2 Eufriesea mexicana | reverse complement strand
GGATCTTTCCTCCATACTTATGCAAGGAAGCTAGCTCTGCACGATATTAGTCGAAAATGTCAACAAAATTGAACATTCCAGCCCGATTCTGCAGCATTGCATTGGCTATAGCTTGCCAATATAATATTTCCTCCTTGTTTATGCAAGAAAGTTAGCTCACCACGGTGTAAGTCGAAAATGTCAATAAAATTGAACTTTCCAGCCAGATTCTACAGCATTGCAATGGCTAT
>NW_017052433.1:0-230 GCF_001483705.2 Eufriesea mexicana | reverse complement strand
GCCAACTTCCTTGCATAGGTAAGGAGGAAAGATCGGTTCTTAGTGCTCTAGCCATTGCAATGCAGCGGAATCTGGCTGGAAAATTCAATTTTATTGACATTTTCGACTTATACCGTGGTGAGCCAACTTCCTTGCATAAATAAGGAGGAAAGATTTTATTGGCAAGCTATAACCATTGCAGTGCTATAGAATCTGGCTGGAAAGTTCAATTTAATTGACGTTTTCGACGA
>NW_017052432.1:0-230 GCF_001483705.2 Eufriesea mexicana | reverse complement strand
CTCCTTATTTATGCACGAAAGTTAGCTCAGAACGATATTAGTCGAAAATGTCTTTAAAATTGGGTTTTCCAGCCTGATTCTATAGCATTGCAATGGCTATAGCACCCCAATGGAATCTCTCCTCTATATTTATGGAAGAAAATTAGCTCACCACGATATTAGTCGGAAATGTAAATAAAATTGTATTTTTCAGACAGATTCTACAGAATTGCGACGGCTATAGTAGGCCA
>NW_017052431.1:0-230 GCF_001483705.2 Eufriesea mexicana | reverse complement strand
ATACAGATTCCATTGCAATGCAATGGCTACCGCAATCCAACAGAATCTTACCACGTCATTTACTCAGAAAAGCCTGCTCACATCAATATTTGTCGAAAATATTAATAGAATAGAACTTTTGCAGTCCGATTCTATTGCAATGCAATGGCTAGAGCAAACAAATGGGTTCTTTCCTTCTTATTTACCAAGAAAGGATTGCTCACCACAATATTACACGAAATTGTTATTAA
>NW_017052430.1:0-230 GCF_001483705.2 Eufriesea mexicana | reverse complement strand
AGAACAATGGCGGATCTAAATGTATTTTCCAAAGATACGTAATAGGAGAATAATAGACGAACAGAGAAAGCCTTTCTCTTCTTTTTCTTTTTCTTTTTTTTTTTAGGGAGAAGGTTAGGGATAGTTCATGATAAGACAATGATATTTTAACCCTTTTCGTACGGAGAAGCTGGCCGCAGTTATACATTCGTGGTACAAGCAAGCTTTCCATAAGAGTGGTTACACTGTAC
>NW_017052429.1:0-230 GCF_001483705.2 Eufriesea mexicana | reverse complement strand
ACGATACAGTGATTACGGCTGTAGTCATTACAGTGTTGTCAATTTTTAACATCTGCAGGCTCAGTGGATACGTATTTTGTCGATCTCGAATTGTTATAGAACTTAAATCATCACTGAACATACTAACCCTTCGAGTACAGTGTTACATTTTTATATATAATTAGTAGCGTACTCTCAATAGGAAATATCACATGCCATAACCGTAACATACACTGATTATTCCAGAATTG
>NW_017052428.1:0-230 GCF_001483705.2 Eufriesea mexicana | reverse complement strand
TCAAACGTAACGTAAGCAGAAGTAACCTAGCTCATCCTGACGTGCCGAGGACACCATTGCTGCTATCTGCATAGCTGAGTAGGACGTATTAGAGGAGGGTAAAGCGCAGAAATCCATCGAATCGCAGTGCATTGCATAAAAGTCGAAATTAACCCATCCCAAAATAGCCACACGTAACATAGCTCCAGCAAACGTGCCAAGACCACAATTGCTAGCGTCCCCATAGCTAA
>NW_017052427.1:0-230 GCF_001483705.2 Eufriesea mexicana | reverse complement strand
GATTATAAACTTTGAATAGACCTATTCTATGGCAAGTAGAGGGATGTACTTGCCATTGGATTGGAGGCGTTAGGCAATCTATTCACCAAGCTATAACAGACTATAGATTTTGAATAGACCTATTCTCTGGCCAGAAGATGGCTGTACCTGCAATTGGATTGGTGGCAATATGCGATCTATTCACGAAGCTATAACAGGTTATAGATTTTGAATAGACCTATTCTCTGGCG
>NW_017052426.1:0-230 GCF_001483705.2 Eufriesea mexicana | reverse complement strand
GCATAACGATGTACAGCACAAAAGTCAAGGCTGTCGTGTCCTAACCTAACCAAAGGTAACATATCCCAAGGTAACGTAACTCATACTATCGTGCCGAGTACACAATTGCTGCCCCCCCCCCCGAGACAAGCAGAATATACAAGAGCATTGTAGAGCGTATAAACCCATCGCATAGCAGTGTATAGCACAAAAGACGAGGATACCCACACCCAACATGACCTAAGCTAACC
>NW_017052425.1:0-230 GCF_001483705.2 Eufriesea mexicana | reverse complement strand
TAATAAGGTAGAATGAACTATAGTTATTATAGCTACTACAATTTCTCAAATTTCTGATTGTAGCATGGAATTGTAAATAATTATAGCTTATTGCCATTCCACTAATTACAATCGTTGCATTTATTTCATCACATATGTATGATATATTGAAATTTACTGATGTAATATTTATAATACATTATAATTTAATAATGTAATATTTATAGTATCTATAATTTAATAATACAATA
>NW_017052424.1:0-230 GCF_001483705.2 Eufriesea mexicana | reverse complement strand
TATAACAGAACCAAACGTGACCTAACCCAACGCAACGCGCCGCGGACACTATTTCTGGCGTCCTCAGGGCATAGCAGTGAACATAAGATCACAGTAGAGCGCAGAGGTCAACCGAATGGCAGTGTATATCACAGATGTCAAAGCTATCCTTGCCTAACATAACCAAACATAGCATAAACGACCGTAAAGTTTCCCAAAATAACGTGCCTATACCACCATTGCTGGCTTCC
>NW_017052423.1:0-230 GCF_001483705.2 Eufriesea mexicana | reverse complement strand
GCGACCTGAGCCTGACGTGTTACGCGGACGACACGCTGGTGATGGCCGTCGGGTCGAGTTGGGTGGAGGCCACGCTTCTCTCGAACAGCGGCGTGACCCTCGTCGCGAATAGCATCCAGCGGATTGGGCTGTGTATCTCCCCCGAGAAGACCAAGGCTTTGTGGTTCTGCCATCGACTCCACGGGAAGCCGCTCAAGTCCTGATGCGCGTGGGGAACGTCGTGGTCGATG
>NW_017052422.1:0-230 GCF_001483705.2 Eufriesea mexicana | reverse complement strand
TGGTTAAAAGCCAGGCTAAGGAAGCTTCTACTTTTGTGCTGTAAACTGTCATTCGTTGGATTTTTGCACTCGGCTGTGACCTTATATGCTGTTCCTGGCTCTGAGTGTGCCAGATATAGAGGTCTTGGCACGTTAGGTTGTGTTATGCTACGATTGGTTATGTTATATTTTCTTCGGTTATGTCTGGAATGCTATCACTTTCGTGGTATACTGCGTTATTCCTTGAATTT
>NW_017052421.1:0-230 GCF_001483705.2 Eufriesea mexicana | reverse complement strand
TTGAGTTTTCCGGGCAGTATCTAATGCAATGCAATGTCTACAGCAAACCGGTGGAATCTTGCCGCCTTATGTCTGCAGAAAACATTCCTCTACAAAATATTAGTCGAAAATGTCAGTAGATTTGAACTTTTCAGCCATATTCTACTGCAATGCAATGGCTATAGCATCCCATTGGAATCTTACCTCGTTGTTTACGCAGAAAAGACTGCTCACCTCAATATTAGTCGAAA
>NW_017052420.1:0-230 GCF_001483705.2 Eufriesea mexicana | reverse complement strand
CGTAATATAACATAACGTACTGTGCCGAGGCCCCTATTTCTGGCCTCCCTGCGGCAAGTAGTATATATTAGAAGGGAGAAGAGCGCAGAAATCAAGAGAATCGCAGTGCATGGCACGATAGTCGAAGCTAACCTATCCTGACATAGCCATACGTAACGAAGCTGAAAGTAGATTCGCTGAACCTAACTTGCCGAGACCGCTATATCTTGCCGCCCCACAGCCAAGCAGAA
>NW_017052419.1:0-230 GCF_001483705.2 Eufriesea mexicana | reverse complement strand
TGTTGGCGAGCAGTAGTGGCCGTGGCACGTTAGTTTGATTTAGGCTACCTTTGTCTATGGTACCTTTGGTCAGGCTTGGGGAAGGTGACACTGACTACTCTGCTATATGCTGCCATTCGGTGGACTTCTGCGTTGTACTGTGCTCTAACATGCTCTGCTTGGCACTCGGGAGGCCAGCATTGCTGGTCACGGCACGTTATGTTGAGTTAGAGTACGTTCCGTTCGGTTAA
>NW_017052418.1:0-230 GCF_001483705.2 Eufriesea mexicana | reverse complement strand
CGAGAGTCGAGCGGAGTATAGTAGAGCATTATAGAGATAAGAGATCAACCGACGGGCAGTGTATAGCACAAAAGTCAAAGCTACACTACCCTAACCTATCCTAACCTAGCCTAACCTAACGCAGCCGACCTCAGCCAAACGTGCAGAGAGCAGTAGTGCTGACCTCCCCGTAGTCGAGCAGAGTATACAAGGACACAGATGAGCGTAGGAATCCACCGGATAGCAGTATA
>NW_017052417.1:0-230 GCF_001483705.2 Eufriesea mexicana | reverse complement strand
AGGGCATTGGTGACGCTGGATAACTCCGTAAACTGATGGATTGGACTGCATAGCATTTGTAGGTTGACCAATGATTAGATCAAATATCGGTGTACATATTGAGAAAGTCAATGCACAACTGACTTTAGTCACCAACACGAAACACTAGCCGTTCAATTAATCTGTCTGCTGATCACCTAATTTCTCCCGCACTTGTGGAATAGTCAATGGATAAAGCAATTATCACTTGA
>NW_017052416.1:0-230 GCF_001483705.2 Eufriesea mexicana | reverse complement strand
CTGCCTGGAAAGTTGAATTTCATTGACATTTTCGGCTAATATTGCGGTGACTTAACTTTCTTGCATCTAGAATGAGGAAAGATTCTGCTGACGCGCTATAGTCATTGCGATGCTATAGAACCTGGCTGGAAAATTCATTTTCATTGACATTTTCGATTAGTATCGTCGTGAGCTAGCTTTCTTGCATAAATAAGGAAGAAATATTCTATTGGCGCGATATATCCATTGCA
>NW_017052415.1:0-230 GCF_001483705.2 Eufriesea mexicana | reverse complement strand
TGACGTAGGCGAGTTTGTGTTAGTGTATCTTTGCCATTTGTGCTTTAGACTGTAGTGCTGCGAATTTATATGCTGTACTGCGCTCTGCTGTATTCTGATTGGATCTTTGGAGGGCGGCAACCGTGATCTCGGCGCGTTACGTTGTGTTACACAACGTTTGTATGGACCAGGTTAGGCCTGGCTAGGTTTAGGTATCATTCACTTTTGTGCTTTGCACTGCAAAGCGGTTG
>NW_017052414.1:0-230 GCF_001483705.2 Eufriesea mexicana | reverse complement strand
AGTAGTGGTCCTGACACGTTATGTTGAGCTGCGCTACGTTCGTCTAAGTTACATTAGATTAGGTTAAGTTCGGATTGCCTCGACTTTTCTGCTATACACTGCGAATCTACGGATTTCTGTGCCCTACTCTCGTCTAGTATGTACCGATTGGCTCTGCGCAGGCCAGAAATAGTGGTTGCGACAGGTTAGATCGGGTTATGTTGCGCTTGGTTGTGTTACGATTGGTTATT
>NW_017052413.1:0-230 GCF_001483705.2 Eufriesea mexicana | reverse complement strand
TCTATTGGCGTGCTATAGGCGTGGCAATGCTATGGAAGCTGGATGGAAAATTCAATTTTATTGACATTTTCGACTAATACCGTGTCGATCTCTCTTCCTTGCATACGTAAGATGGAAAAATTCTAATGGAGTGCTATAGCCACCGCAATGCAGAAGTATCTGTCTGCAAAATTCAGTTTTATTGACATTTTCGACTAATATCGCGGTGAGCTAACTTTCTTGCATAAACA
>NW_017052412.1:0-230 GCF_001483705.2 Eufriesea mexicana | reverse complement strand
GTACATCCATACGTCCATACACCCATACATCCATACATCCATACATGCATACATCCATGCATACCCCCATACACTCATCCATACATACATCCAAAGATACATCCGTGAATGCGACCATACATACATCCATGAATGCAGCCATCCATACGTCCATCCACTCATACATCCATCCATACACACATCCATGCATGCACACATTCATACATCCATCCATACATTCATCCATACAA
>NW_017052411.1:0-230 GCF_001483705.2 Eufriesea mexicana | reverse complement strand
CTGCTGTGAGTCTGCAGTTCTTTAAGGGGTTATTTAATTCCGGTTTTCCACGTAAATTTATTTCTACAATATTTTCACTATCGCTATTATATCTTACGATTACAGGGTAAATGAATGGGGGTTGTGGGTGCATGGGGGTTGTTATTATTACTGGAATTAACCCTTTGCAGTCGAGAGGTGGCTTGCAGTCGCCATTTAATTAGATTCTAAAGATCGTTGTTAATTAATAT
>NW_017052410.1:0-230 GCF_001483705.2 Eufriesea mexicana | reverse complement strand
AGCCTAGCAGACCATATTAGAGCAATGTATAGCGAACAAGTCCACCGAATAGCGGTGTACAGCGCAAAAGTCAAAGCTAGCCTGTCCTAACTTAACCAAACGTTACATAAACTTACGTAATCTATCTGAAACATATGTGCATAGCGCACTGTTGCTGGCCTACACGGAGCCAACTAGAACATACAAGAACACAGGAGAGCGCTGAAATACTCCGAAAAACAGTGCATACA
>NW_017052409.1:0-230 GCF_001483705.2 Eufriesea mexicana | reverse complement strand
TAAGTCTGGGTAGATATGAATTCTGTGCTATACACTGCGACTCTATGGACTTCTGCGACCTACGGCTCTCTAGGAAGTTCTGCTCTACTCTGTGGAGGCGAGCAATAGCTGTAGTGGCACGTCAGGTTCAGTTAGGTTACGTTTGGTTGGGCTGGGATAGGATAAGGTTGGTTAGGATAGCATTGACTTTCGTACTATGCACACTTACTCGGCAGATTTCGTTAATCTAG
>NW_017052408.1:0-230 GCF_001483705.2 Eufriesea mexicana | reverse complement strand
TTATGCAAGAAAGTCACCTCACCACGATATTAGTCGAAAATTCCAATGAAATTGAATTATCGATCCAGATGCTACAGGATTGCAATGGCTATATCACGGCAATAGTATCTTCCATCATTATTTATACGAGAAAGTTAGCTCACGACGATATTAGTCGAAAATGTTATTAAAATTGAATTTTCGAGCCAGATTCTATTGCACTGCAATGGGTACAGCGTGGCAAGAGAATC
>NW_017052407.1:0-230 GCF_001483705.2 Eufriesea mexicana | reverse complement strand
TTTGGCTAGGTTAGCATATGCTAATTTATCTTTTGTGCTTCACACTGCTATTCCTTGGGTTTCAGCGATCTATTGTGTTCTGTTGCACTCTGCTCGGCTTTGGGGAATCCAGGAGCAGTGGTTGCGGCACGTCATGTTGAGTTATGCTACGTTCAGTTAGATTACGGAAAGTCGGGTTAGGTGAGGATATCTACGGCCTTTGTGCTATTCACTGAGTTGCGGCGGATTTC
>NW_017052406.1:0-230 GCF_001483705.2 Eufriesea mexicana | reverse complement strand
ATGTACGGATGGATGGATGTATGGAAGTATGGATGTATGGATCTATGGATGTGTGTGTGGATGTATGGTTGGGTGGATGGACGGAAGAATCAATGAATGGATGGGTGGATGAACGGTTGCGTGGATGGGTGGATGGGTGTATGGATGAATTTGTGGATGGATGGATGTATGGATGGATGGATGTATGGATGGATGGATGTATGGATGTATGTATGGGTGTTTGTATGGTT
>NW_017052405.1:0-230 GCF_001483705.2 Eufriesea mexicana | reverse complement strand
TTGATTTTCCTCATTTCTTTCCTATTTTTGAGGCAAAAATTGAGGAGAGTGAGGAGAGAATATCCGCGAAACACAGTTTAGTTTATTATTGGTGATATGTGTAACAATTTCGGATATGTAGTTTGTTCGTAAGAAAATTTCCAAGTCAAATGTAAGATAAATATATCAAATACAAAACAAAAATTTTTGAGTCAAATATAAAATAAATATATCAAGTATGAAACAAAAAT
>NW_017052404.1:0-230 GCF_001483705.2 Eufriesea mexicana | reverse complement strand
TAATAGCTAAATGCAAGCATACACTGCGTGTGAGTATTTTACACGCATATAATTGTACGTAAAATGCTTATATAATTGTGTTACATTTTAAATTAGTGGAAAATGTGCATTAATTAGACTGTGCAAGAATGAGTAATTAGATTTTATGTCCAAGTATGATATCGGAAAGTTATTATACATAAATGTACATATATTATTTTGCATAAATGTATACACTTTGGTTTAATCCT
>NW_017052403.1:0-230 GCF_001483705.2 Eufriesea mexicana | reverse complement strand
GGAAAATTCAATTCTATTAACATTTTCAACCAATGTCGTGGTGAGCTAATTTTCTCGGATGAAAGTGGACGAACGATTCTATTGGTGTGCCATAGCCATTGCAATTCTAGAGTATCTGGATGGAAAAATCAATTTTATTGACATTTTCGACAAATATCGTGGCGAGATAACTTCCTTGCATAAATAATGTGGAGAGAATCTACTGGCGTGCTATAGCCATTGCAACGCTG
>NW_017052402.1:0-230 GCF_001483705.2 Eufriesea mexicana | reverse complement strand
TTGTCCATAGAAGTATGATATATGAAAAATCTCTGTTCGTTAAAGTAATTTGTCCTTGTTTATAAAATTGATACTTTCGTGATTTTACAATTCGTTTATAAAATTGTTGATTTTTTAATAAAATTTTGTAATTTTGTAATTTTAGAATATGTCTATAGAAATATCACATATGAAATCTCTGTTCGTTGAAGTCATTTGTTTTCGTGATTTTAAGATTCGTTTATAAAATC
>NW_017052401.1:0-230 GCF_001483705.2 Eufriesea mexicana | reverse complement strand
TAACATGTTCTGTTCGCGTCTAGCGGGCAGTAGTAGCGGTCTCGTCACGTTAGGACGACACATATTACGTTTGGCTAGGTTTGTTTGCGGTCGGTTCGGTCAGGGTAACCTTGACTTTTGAGCTATACACAGTTATTCGGCGGATTCCTGCGCTGTACTGTCCTCAACTATATTCTACTTGGCCGTGGTTTCAATTGGCTAGGTTAGGATATGGTAGCTTCCACTTTCGT
>NW_017052400.1:0-230 GCF_001483705.2 Eufriesea mexicana | reverse complement strand
ATTCATGGAAAATCAATGTATAGTATCTTCACGGATAGTGATACTTAGAATTGACAGTACGGTACATAGTATATCCACAAACAGAGCACTCTAGCCGTCGGAAGAGTCTGCTAAGTGATGATTTGATCTACATGGCAACTGTACAATCAATCAACGGTACATGACGGATCGGTAGTGATATTGACAAATGATAATAAAGTGCTGCGTTTAACCATCAACAGAGCACTATG
>NW_017052399.1:0-230 GCF_001483705.2 Eufriesea mexicana | reverse complement strand
CCAGTCAGACGCTATAGCATTGCAATGGCCGTAGCACGCCAATAGAAACCTTCCTCCTTGTTTCTGCAAGAAAGTAAGCTCACCACGATATTAGCCGAAAATATCAATAAAATTGAATTATCCACCCAGATTTTATAGCACTGCAATGGCTATAGCACGCCAAAAGGATCTTTCCTCCTTATTTATGCAAGAAAGTTAGCTCATCACGATATTAGTCGAAAATGTCAGTA
>NW_017052398.1:0-230 GCF_001483705.2 Eufriesea mexicana | reverse complement strand
CCCTCCTCTAACATATTCTGCTTGAATATGTGGACGCCAGCAACAGTGTTCTCTGCACGTTAGATTGAGTTATGTTACCCTAGGCCTTGTCAGCTTTAGAAAGGTTGGGATACGGTATATTTGACCATTTTCCTATTCACTCCTGTTCGGTGGATTTCTGCGGTCTGCTGTGCTCAACAGCATCCTGCATGTCCATGGAAGTAGCAGCGATAGCGGTCGCGGCATATTAT
>NW_017052397.1:0-230 GCF_001483705.2 Eufriesea mexicana | reverse complement strand
TCAAGAATATATAAATTTTCAAGACACGTAGAAATTGATTCTAGAATGGAAGATATACCGAATCTACGCGAATATAGAAATTTTCAAAAAGATAAAGAAATCGATTCGTCAGCAGATTTTAAAAGAAACATAAATCAAGCTTCTTTCTCATAATTTTAATGTTTCTGCTATCATACTGGAACTGTAGAAATTTGCAAGGGTCAGGAAGATTCACGAGTAGATTTGTCGTA
>NW_017052396.1:0-230 GCF_001483705.2 Eufriesea mexicana | reverse complement strand
AATTAAAACTAGGCAGGTTTATGGATTTAGTCATCCAGTTCAAGGAAGTGTACCATTATAGGGCAAATACTCAATAGTTCTTGGGATATTTATGATTGAATATTTATTACTCTTAACATTAGAACTACCAATTGAGTCAAAATGACTGTTTTCCGAATTTTTCTATTTGCACTTACTAAAAACATATACTTGCTTTCACAAAAATTCGTGTTGACTCATAGTGAGATTAT
>NW_017052395.1:0-230 GCF_001483705.2 Eufriesea mexicana | reverse complement strand
TATTCAAAGTCTATAAGCTGTCATTTCTTGGTGATTAGATCGCCTAACGCCTTCAATCCATTGACATGTACAGCCATCTACTTGCCAGAGAATATTTCTATTCAAAATCTATAACATGTTATATTATGGTGAGTAGATCACATAACGCCTTCAATACAATGGCAATCACAGCCATCTACTTGCCAGAGAATAGGTCTATACAAAACTTATAACCTGTTATAGTATAGTGA
>NW_017052394.1:0-230 GCF_001483705.2 Eufriesea mexicana | reverse complement strand
ATCTATCTGTCCGTCTATTTATCTATCCGTCTATCTATCTATCCATCTGTATCTTTCCCAGTTATCTAGCTGTCTCAGTCTCTCTTTCTCTCTATCTCCCTCTCTTTCAGGACACTCAGTTTCGCTGCGTTCCTCGTGGGAGCTGGTTTTCGCGGTGATTCGGCGACGCTTGGTCCGCTTGCACCCTGTCGTCATCGAGATGTCCTGACAGCAGGTGTAATTCTCCTGGC
>NW_017052393.1:0-230 GCF_001483705.2 Eufriesea mexicana | reverse complement strand
GCTATAGCACTTAAAAAGCATCTTTACTCCTTATTTACGAAAGGAAGTCAGCTCACCACGATACTAGTCGAAAATGTCAGTAAAATTGTATTCTCCTTCTAGGTTCAACAGCGTTGCAATGCCTATAGCACGCCAACAGAATACTTCCACCTTGTTTATGCAAGAACGATTGCTCACCAAAATATTTGTCGAAAATGTCTATAATATTGAATTTTCCAGCCAGATACTTT
>NW_017052392.1:0-230 GCF_001483705.2 Eufriesea mexicana | reverse complement strand
TCTAACACACTATGCTTATCTCTGTGCAGGTCAGCAATAGTGGCCTCGTCATGCTAGGTAGAGCTAAGTATTGACATGTTACGTTTGGCTAGGTTAGGATACACTAATTCTTCTTTTTTGCTGTTCACTGTCATTCCGCGGATTTCTGTGATCTACTCTGCTCTATGTGATTCGGCTTGGCTCTGGGGAGGCCAGAAGCAGTGGTCGCGGCACGTCATATTGTGTTATGC
>NW_017052391.1:0-230 GCF_001483705.2 Eufriesea mexicana | reverse complement strand
ATATTGTACGCTTGTCTCGTATTATTGGCAGGTTCTTCACTTCATCGCCTGATCTTATCTAATCTATGTTAACTACAAAATTTATGGGTGAAAATTTTCTGTATACATACGTCTTAAAATTTCTAAGAAACAATTAATTTCATTGGGTCAATTTTAATTTAATTCGAGCAAGTGGTTGCATAAAATAATGTACACCTAATGCAAATATAACTAATTGTAAGTATTATGAG
>NW_017052390.1:0-230 GCF_001483705.2 Eufriesea mexicana | reverse complement strand
ACATCCATACATACAAACATCCATACTAACATACATTCATATATCCATGCCTACATCCATCCATGCATACAGCCATCCATCCATACATACATCCATCCACATATCCAACCGCCCATACACCCATACGTCCATCCATCCATCCATCCATACATACATCCATACATCGTCACATCCGTCCATCCATACCTCAATCCATCGCTACATCCATCCATCCATACAACCATTCATCC
>NW_017052389.1:0-230 GCF_001483705.2 Eufriesea mexicana | reverse complement strand
ACTGGCCTCCGCAGAGTCAAGCAGAGCATAGTAGGAGAGAACGGAGCTCAGTGATTCACCGCAATGGAATGTGTAGCACAAAAGACAAAGATGCCCTAACCAAACCAATCGTACCCCAATGCAACCAAACGCGCCGCGGACACAATTTTTGGCCTCCACAGAGCAACGCGGAGCACATTAGATCACAGAAGAGTGCAGAAATCCACCGAACAGCATTGCACAGCACAAAA
>NW_017052388.1:0-230 GCF_001483705.2 Eufriesea mexicana | reverse complement strand
ATCGCCTATCGCCTTCAATCCAATGGCCAGTACAGCCATATACTTGCCAGAGAATAGGTCTATCCAAAGTCTATAATCTGTTATAGCTTGGTTAATAGGTAGCCTAGTCTCTTCAACCATTGGCAAGTACACCCATCCTCTTGCCAGTGAATAAGTCTATTCAAAACCTATAGTCTGTTATGGCTTGGAGAATAGATCGCCAAACGCCTTCAATCCAATGGCAAGTACTG
>NW_017052387.1:0-230 GCF_001483705.2 Eufriesea mexicana | reverse complement strand
AATGACAATAACAAATACATGACAAGTGATAGATAGGACTGATCAGTACCACTCATACTACGGTACTACGAGGAAAACTATAAGATGATCGAAGAGAGTGGTCTTGTTTCTATTTAAGAAATGCTAGACACGCAAATAAATGAAATTAATTTTGCACATGATCATTTATGACAGGGAATGGAGTGTCAATTGGTGTTTGTGGGAAAACTGTCAATGGACGACATGTCCAA
>NW_017052386.1:0-230 GCF_001483705.2 Eufriesea mexicana | reverse complement strand
ACGCTAACTTAGGATATCTTTGAATTTGTGATATACACTGCAGTGAGGTGGATATCTGCGCTCTGCTGTGATCTAGTACATTCTGCTAGTCTCTGTGGAGGCCAGAAACCGTGATCCCGTCAAGTTAGCTTCAGTTACGTTACGTTTGGATGTGTTACGTTTAGCTAGGTTAGGAAAGGATGGTTTAGACTCTTGTGCTATAAACTGGTATCCGCGGATTTCTGCGCACT
>NW_017052385.1:0-230 GCF_001483705.2 Eufriesea mexicana | reverse complement strand
CGGATTTACGGATGAATGGTTGTATGGATGGATTGAGGTATGGATTGATGGATGTATGTATGGTCGGATGTATGGATGTTTGTATGTATGGATGTACATATGTATGGGTGTATTGATTGATGGATGTATGGATGGATGGTGGTATGGATGTATGGATTTGTGGATGCATGGATGTATGAATGTACGGATGTACGGATGTATGGGTTTATGGATGGACGGATGGATGTATG
>NW_017052384.1:0-230 GCF_001483705.2 Eufriesea mexicana | reverse complement strand
CTGCGTTTTAATTAGTTTGCAAGGTTTTTCCTGATTTTAACCCATAGTTTATGAAAGATAGTGGCGAATGTGACAGGCCGCGAAAGGTTTTTGCGTCGTTTGACTTTCATGGTTTATATGTTCCGAATTTCTTCAGATTTTCACGATTTTCCAGTCGAATTATGTTATGTGATCTGCGTTTTAATTAGTTTGCAAGGTTTTTCCTGATTTTAACCCATAGTTTATGAAAG
>NW_017052383.1:0-230 GCF_001483705.2 Eufriesea mexicana | reverse complement strand
TGATACGCGCGCGGTGATACGGGCCAGTCGTCAGTTGAACGTCGCTGATGCCTGAACACGGTACTTTAAGTAGAGTCATGTTGCAAATGGGTTAACCACACCGGCTCGCGATTGACTCGTCGTCGAAGAATAGAAAAAGGAAAAGAAAAGAAAGAAAATTACAATGGACGCGTCTGGTTACCGTAGCCGAAAGTTCGCTTACCCCGAGGTAAAATCCGCGAGGCTACTTT
>NW_017052382.1:0-230 GCF_001483705.2 Eufriesea mexicana | reverse complement strand
CATGGCTCTGACTTCTGTGCTACACAGTGCTATTCGGCGGTTATCTGCTCCCTACGGTGCTCTTTTATGTTCGGCTTCTCTATGTGGAGGACAGCAATAACGGTCTCGGCGCGTTAGGCTCAGCTATGTTACCTACGTCTATGTTACGTGTGGTTAGATTAGGATCAGAAATCTCTGACTTTTGTGCTATACGCTGTTATTCGGTGAAATTTCTGCCCTCTTCATTGCTC
>NW_017052381.1:0-230 GCF_001483705.2 Eufriesea mexicana | reverse complement strand
ATTGCATCAATACATATATCCATGCATACATCCATACATACATCCACCCATCCAGCCATCCATTAATCCATCCAGCCATACATCCATCCATCCACACATACATTCATCCATACATGCCCACATCCATACATCCATAAATGCATCCATTCGTACGCCCATCATTCGACACATCCATCCATCCATACAACCATACATGCAGACAGCCATACTTCCGTACATCCGTCCATCCA
>NW_017052380.1:0-230 GCF_001483705.2 Eufriesea mexicana | reverse complement strand
TTTTATTTTTAAACATTATAAACATATTTGACTTTAGATTTACTAGATTTATTAATATTACTAGATTTACAGTAGCATAAATGAAAACATTTAATTATTTGTCCTATTTTATTTTTAAACACTGTAAACATATTTGACTTTAGATTTCTAAGAATAAACCAGGTCACCTTGGGTTTTTCAACAAGGACTATATACTTTTTAATTATTACATGAATTTTATTTTAATTACA
>NW_017052379.1:0-230 GCF_001483705.2 Eufriesea mexicana | reverse complement strand
GACCTGACCTGACCTGGCATTAGCTGAACTGACGTAACCTGACCTGGCCTAGCCTGATCTGACATGACCTGACCTCCCCGGACCCGACCTGGTATGTCCTGACCTGACATGACGTGACCGGAACTGACCCGTCATGACCAGACCTGACATGTCCTGACCTGACCTGGGAAGGCCAGACCTGACCAGACCTGCCCTGACATGACATGAACTAGCTGACCTGACCTGACCTG
>NW_017052378.1:0-230 GCF_001483705.2 Eufriesea mexicana | reverse complement strand
AGTCGCGCAACGTTATGATGAGGTACGTTACGTTTGCTTATATTACGATTTGCTATGTCAAGAGAGGGTAGCTTAGACTTTCCTGCTATGCACTGCCGTTCGATGGGCTTCTGCGTTCCACTCTCCTCTAGTACGTTGTGCTTGGCTCTCAGGCGGACAGTAATAGTAGTCTCGGCACGTTATGTTGAGATAGGCTACGTTTGGTTAGGCTATGCTTGTTTGGGTTAGGT
>NW_017052377.1:0-230 GCF_001483705.2 Eufriesea mexicana | reverse complement strand
TTAGATGGAATACGCATGTTTATGTCAAGTTGGGCTAGGTTTGAGCAGGATAGCTTCGTCTTTCGTGTCGTACACCGCCATTGGGTGGATTTCTGAGCTCTTCATTGCTATAAGAAGCTCTACCTGGCCACAGGGTGGCCAGCAATACTAGCCTCGCCTCATTAAGGTGAGTTAGGCTACTTTCGGTTAGGTAAGAGTTGAACAGGTTGGATAAGTATATATTCCATTTT
>NW_017052376.1:0-230 GCF_001483705.2 Eufriesea mexicana | reverse complement strand
ACAGCGCAGTAGAGCACAGAAATCCACCGCATTGGAGCGTACAGCGCAAAAGTAAAAGCTACTGTGCCCTAGCATAGCTAAACCTGTCATAAGCCATCGTAGCCTAACCCAACCTACCGCACCGAAAGCACGAATGCTGGCGTATCCAGGGCCAACCAGAATATAGCAGTGCAAAGCCGAGCGCAGGTATCCTCCGAGCAGCAGTATATGGCACGAAAGTCAATGATAAC
>NW_017052375.1:0-230 GCF_001483705.2 Eufriesea mexicana | reverse complement strand
ACTCTGCTGTGTTCTGGTATGCCCAGCTTGGCTTTGGGAATGGCAACAGCAGCAGTCTCGGCAAGTTAGCTTGAGATACGTTGCGTTTGGCTATGTTACGATTGGTTAGGTTAGGAGAGAAGTATTTGACCTTAGTGCTGTAGTCTCCTGTTAGGTGGATTCCTGCGCTCTACAATGCTGTAATGCATTCAGCTTGGCTCTGGGAAAACCAGCAGTAGTGGTCTCCGCAC
>NW_017052374.1:0-230 GCF_001483705.2 Eufriesea mexicana | reverse complement strand
ATCAATTTTCGCTAGAAAAATTGAAAATTAGCAATACGCTTCTGAGTATAGCCATCTTCAGAGCACAGTAGTAGGTGCATTAATTTATTCTCTGATCATTTAAATTCCATAGCAGTTCTAAAATGATTATCTTTAAACCCCTCGTGTTATTCTATGCACTTATGATTCCTCTTCCGCAGCAATTATAGAATTATCAGAGTGCACATCAGTCATCCCTCGTCATGTTGCCA
>NW_017052373.1:0-230 GCF_001483705.2 Eufriesea mexicana | reverse complement strand
CCGAGCATATTAGAGAACATCAGAGTGCAGAAATCCACCGAAAATCTGTATGTAGCGCAATAGACAGAGATACCCTATCCAAAGATAACCAATCGTAACACTACCAAAGGTAACCAAACTCAAGCAGACGTGCCGTCACCAGGATTACTGGCCGCCACAGAGCCAATCAGAGCATAATGGAGAAGAGTAGAGCGCAGAAATCTATTGAATCGCTGTGTACAGCAGGAAAG
>NW_017052372.1:0-230 GCF_001483705.2 Eufriesea mexicana | reverse complement strand
AAATTGTATTTTCCATGCAGATTCCAGATCATTGCAATGGCTATAGCAGGCCAAAAGAACCTTACCTACTTATTTATGAAAGAGAGATAGCTCACCATGTTATTAGTCTAAAATGTCAATAAAATTGAACTCACCAGGCAGATTCTACAGCAGTGCATGGCTATAGAAATCCAAAAGGATATTTCCTCCTTACTTATGCAAGGAAGTTAGCTCACCACGATATTAGTCGA
>NW_017052371.1:0-230 GCF_001483705.2 Eufriesea mexicana | reverse complement strand
GGGAAGGCCAACAATGATGACCGTGACACGTTTGCTTTAGAAAGGTTACGATTGGCTTGGCTGATTATGGACATGTTTGGTTAGGGTAGCCGATATCTGAGCTTCGCATTGCTCAACAAGCATCTGCTTCTCTGGGAAGGCCAGTAGTAGCTGTCGTGTCACGATTTGTTGAGATATGTTGCGTTCGGTTATGTTGCTTTAGGAAAAGTTTGTTTAGGATCGCTCTGATT
>NW_017052370.1:0-230 GCF_001483705.2 Eufriesea mexicana | reverse complement strand
TAAAATATTGTGTAATGAACGTTATTACTATAGAAAAAGGATTTCGATATTTATTTGCATAGTGAAGCCCTAGTTACGTAGTCTCTAGCCTCGGAAAATGGAAAAATTGGGGTTCAAGTACATGTAATATATTATGTCGTGTGTAAAATATTGTGTAATAAACGTTGTTACTATAGAAAAAGGATTTCGATATTTATTTGCATAGTAAATCCCTAGCTACGTAGTCTCTA
>NW_017052369.1:0-230 GCF_001483705.2 Eufriesea mexicana | reverse complement strand
ATAAAAATTTTACCGCCTGCGAAAGTGCCATCTATGATTTGGCTCAAAAACCAAGAAAGTGATAGGAATATAGAATAGGCGAGGAGGTCGTCGAAGAGTTTGTCACCTGATAGACGAGGACGGAAGACAGGTAGAAAGAGATAGAAATACTCCGGCAGTGAAAAAAAATTAATTACTCAATTTTTGTAATTAATTTATGAACTTTTATAATTTCATTGCAAAGCTGGAAC
>NW_017052368.1:0-230 GCF_001483705.2 Eufriesea mexicana | reverse complement strand
CTATGACTTGTGTGCTCAACACAGATATTCTATGGTCTTCTGCGCTCTACGGTGCTCTAGTATCTTCTGCTTGTCTCAGCGAATGCCAGCAATAGGGGTCTCGGTACGTCACGCTGGCCTAGGCTACGTTTGGTTGGGTTTGCTTGGGACAGGCTTGGTCAGTATAACTTCGACGTTTGTGCTTTACTCAGAAATGCGGCGGTATTCTGCGGTCTACTGTGCTCCAGTAT
>NW_017052367.1:0-230 GCF_001483705.2 Eufriesea mexicana | reverse complement strand
GGACAAGCACAGCTCAGTTGAGCACAGTAGAACGCAGAAAGCCTCCAAATAGCAGTGCATATATCAAAAGCCAACGGTACCCAGAATTAACCTGACCTAACCTTACATGACAATGCGCAGACTAATTAAACTATCGGGCTGAGGCCGCTGTTGCTGATCTCCGCCGTGTCAAGCAGAGCATAATAGTGGGGAACAGAGCGCAGAGATCTACCGCATTGCAGTGTAAAGCA
>NW_017052366.1:0-230 GCF_001483705.2 Eufriesea mexicana | reverse complement strand
CCGTGGCAAGATAGTTTGAGATATTTAACGTCCGGTTATGTTAGGTAAGGTTCGGTCCAGTAAAGATGGCTCTGACTCTTGCGCAATACACGGGTAATCGGCGAACACTTCCGCTCGGCTGTGCGCTAATATATTTCGCTTGACACTACGCAAGCTAACAGTAGGGCCTCGCCTCGTTAGGTCGAGTTACGTTACGTAGGGTTATGTTCAGTTTCGGCATTTTAAGAGGG
>NW_017052365.1:0-230 GCF_001483705.2 Eufriesea mexicana | reverse complement strand
TATGTTACGTTTCGTTTGGTTGGAAGAAGATAGCTCAGACTTTCGTGCTACACGCTACATTTCTATGGACTACTGTGCTCTGCCGCGCTCTTTCATATACTGCTTGTCTCTGGGGAAGCTAGCAATAGTGGTCACGGCACGTAATGTTTAGTCATTCTACGTTTGTTTAGGTTCGGTTATGTCTGGCCTGGGCAGGGTGGCTTTGAATTACGTGCCGTACACTGCCATTC
>NW_017052364.1:0-230 GCF_001483705.2 Eufriesea mexicana | reverse complement strand
AATATCTGAACCCAACGTGCTGAGACCACTATTACTGGCCACCACGGAGCCATGCAGAAAATATTTGAACTCAGTAGAACGCAGATATCAGAGTATAGCAGTGTGTAGCACAGGAGGGGAAGGTACCCTGTCCTAGCCTCACCAAACGTAACACACAAAAGGTGGCATAACTCAGCCTTTCGACGCGAAACAACTATTGCAGGCAGTCACAGAGACGAGCAGGCTGTACT
>NW_017052363.1:0-230 GCF_001483705.2 Eufriesea mexicana | reverse complement strand
TGCGCGCAATAGCGTTCGCGGCACGTTAGGCTGAGTTAGGTTACGTTTGGTTAGGATAGGTTAGGTAAAGTTCGTATATGATATCTCTGTCTTTCGTCCTTTAAACTGCTTTCCATGGGTTTCAGTGATCAGCTGTGCTCTACTATTTTCAGCTTGGCAATGGGGATGCCACGAGCTGTGGTCGCGGCACGTTATACTGAGTTACGCTACCCTCAGTTAGGTTAAATTAG
>NW_017052362.1:0-230 GCF_001483705.2 Eufriesea mexicana | reverse complement strand
AGAATGTGAATAAAATTAATCTTTCCAACAAGATTCTACTGCATTGCAATGGCCATAGCACTCTAGAATGATCTTCCCTCCTTACTTAGGGAAGGAAGTTATCTCACCACGATATTAGTCGTAAAAGACAATAAAATTGTATTTTCCAGCCAGATTCTATAGCATTTCAAAGCCTATAGCACTCCAATAGAATCTTTCAGCCTTATTTACGCAAGAAAGATAGCACACCA
>NW_017052361.1:0-230 GCF_001483705.2 Eufriesea mexicana | reverse complement strand
AGCACTCCAGAAGGAACTACCCTCCTTATTTACGCAAGAAAGATAGCTCATCGCGATATTAGTCGTAACTGTCAATAAAATTGAATTTTCCAGTCAGATTCCTGAGCATTGCTATGGCTATTGCACGCCAATAGATACTTTCCTCCTTATTTATGCAAGAAAGTTAGCTCTCCATGTTATTAGCCAAAAATGTCAATGAAATTGAATTTCCCAGGAATATTCTATAGCAT
>NW_017052360.1:0-230 GCF_001483705.2 Eufriesea mexicana | reverse complement strand
TGGCTGTACTTGCCATTGGATTGAAGGCGCTAGGCGATGTATTCAATAAGCTATAACATATTACAGATATAGAATAGGCCTATTCTCTGGAAAGTAGATGGCTGTACTTGCCATTAGATTGATGGCGTTATGCGATCTATTCACCATGATATAACATGTTATAGAACTTGAATAGACCTATTCTCTGGCAAGTAGATGTCTGTACTCGCCACTGGATTGAAGGCGAAAGG
>NW_017052359.1:0-230 GCF_001483705.2 Eufriesea mexicana | reverse complement strand
CGGCACGTTAGGTTGAGGTACGGTACGTTCGTTTATATTACGTTTGGTTGTGTTAGGATAGTGTAGAGCCGGCTTTTGCCCTATAGACTGCAGTTCGGTGGATCTCTACGCTTTACGTTGCTCTGCTATAATCTGCTTGACTCTGGGAAGGGCAGCAATTGTGGTCAAGGCACATTGGGTTCAGTTATTGTGCGTTTGGTTAAGTTGGGTTAGGTTATGTTAGTTTAGGA
>NW_017052358.1:0-230 GCF_001483705.2 Eufriesea mexicana | reverse complement strand
CATTTCCATCACAAACTGTTATACTGTTCTCGACATTTTGCTCATTATCGCTCTCAGAAACCGACAAATCAAATGAAAATCTTCGGCGCTTTTGACCTCTGCGGACATTCAAAATGTTTTTCACTTCATCGTCGGACACCATAACCATGCTGACTTTCCTCACTGTATGCAAAATCATTCCCATTTTCAATTTGCTTATCTTCAGATGTAGGATTTTCCCCGTCTGAACT
>NW_017052357.1:0-230 GCF_001483705.2 Eufriesea mexicana | reverse complement strand
TGGTGGGCCCGACACGTTAGGTTGTGCTGTTTCGCGTTTGCATGTGTTAGGTTAGGTCAGGTTTGGTTGTGATATACCATATTTTCCACGCTTACACTTCAGTGCGGCTGATTTCTGCGCTCTACAGTGCTATAGTACGCTCCGCTTGACGCTGGCGATGCCAGCAGTACTGGCTCCGGCACGTTACATTTAGTTAGGTTTCGTTCCGTTATGATACGATTGGTTAAGTT
>NW_017052356.1:0-230 GCF_001483705.2 Eufriesea mexicana | reverse complement strand
TGCTGCATACGCTTTCAGGTTGATTCCTGCGATTAGCCGTGCTCTAATTTATTGTGCTTGACTTCGGGGATTCCAGCAGCAGTGGTCGAGGCACGTTACGTTGAGTTGTTCTAAGTTTGGTTTGGACAGTTTTGGTCAGGTTAGGTTAGGATAACTTCGACTTTTGCGTTACACACTCCAATTCGGTGGACTCCTGCGCTCGACGTTCCTCTGATATATTCTGCTCGACT
>NW_017052355.1:0-230 GCF_001483705.2 Eufriesea mexicana | reverse complement strand
CATTCTCAGGGCCACGCAGAATATAGTACAGCACAGTAGAGAGCAGAAATCCTCCGACTAGAAATGTATAGCGCGATAGTCGAAGTTATCCCATCCGAGCGTAACCAATCGTAGCATAACCGGACGTAACCTAACTCAACGTAAAGATACGCGACCACAAATTCTGGCCCCTCAAGGCCAAGCAGAACATATTAGAGCATAGTAGAAGGCAGAAATCCATCGAATGGCAC
>NW_017052354.1:0-230 GCF_001483705.2 Eufriesea mexicana | reverse complement strand
AGATCCAAGCAGTGCATATTAGAGCACATAGATCGCAGAAATCCGCCGAATTGCAGCGTGTAGGACAAAGGTCAAAGTAGCCTCTCCTAACATAGCCAAACGTAACATAACCAATCGTAACTTAACTCAACCTAACAGGTCGCGACCGCTATTGCTGGCGTCCACACAGACAAGACGAGAGTGCTAGGGAGCAGTTGAGCGCAGTAATCCACCGCATCGTAGTGCATAGC
>NW_017052353.1:0-230 GCF_001483705.2 Eufriesea mexicana | reverse complement strand
GCCCAACGCCTTCAATCCAATGGCAAGTACAGACTTATGCTTGCCAGAAAATACGTCTATTCAGAGTCTATAACCTGATATAGCTTGGAGAATTGGTCGCCTAGCGTCTCCAACCAATGGTGAGTACAGTCATCTACTAGCCACAGAATTGGTCTATTCAAAATGTTTAACCTGTTATAGCTTGGTGAACAGATCGCCTAACGTCTTCAATCCAATGGCAAGTACAGCCA
>NW_017052352.1:0-230 GCF_001483705.2 Eufriesea mexicana | reverse complement strand
TATTTATGCAACAAAATAAGCTCTCCACGATATCAGTCGACAATGTCAATAAAATTGAATTTTCCAGCCAAATTCAATAGCTTTGCAATGGCTATTGGGTGCCAATAGAATCTTTCCTAATTATTTGTGCAACAAAATCAGCGCACCAGGATATTAGTCGAAAATGACCATAAAATTGAATTTTCCAGTCAGAATCTATAGCATTGCAATGGCTATAGCATGCCCATAGG
>NW_017052351.1:0-230 GCF_001483705.2 Eufriesea mexicana | reverse complement strand
ATGTCAATAACATTGAATATTCCATGCAGATTCTATATCACTGCAATGGCTATAGCACGCCAAAAGAATCCTTCCTCCTTATTTATGCAAAGATGTCAGCTCACCACGATATTAGTCGAAAATGTCTATAAAATGGAATATTCCACACTGATACTATAGAATTGCTCTGGCTACAGCACGCCAATAGAATCTTTCGTCCATATGCATCCAAGAAATATATCTCACCGCGA
>NW_017052350.1:0-230 GCF_001483705.2 Eufriesea mexicana | reverse complement strand
TCGAAGATGTCAATAAAATTGAATTTGCGAGGCAGATTCTATAGCATTGCAATGGCTATAGCAGGCCAGTATAATCATTCCTCCTTACATATGCAAGAAATCTAGGTAACAACGATATTGGCCGAAAATGTCAATGAAATTGAATTTTCGAGGCAGATTCTATAGCTTTGCAATGGCTATAGCGCGCCAATAGAATATTTCCTCCTTGCTTATGCACGAAAGTTAGCTCA
>NW_017052349.1:0-230 GCF_001483705.2 Eufriesea mexicana | reverse complement strand
AGTTTGTGATAGTTTCGACGTCCTTCTGTGGTGGTGGAAGTTTAAATAATTTGGGTCCTTGTGCCCATCGTCTTAAGGGTGATATATTGGCCCTTGCTAAGGTTTACCCAAATGGTGACTACTACCCAAGTAGGTGATGAAGAGTGTATACAAATGAAGGGTCGCTGGTAATAGGGATATAAACAGTCCTCCACTTGACCTGTGACACTGCGGTCCTAGGGCCGCAACAT
>NW_017052348.1:0-230 GCF_001483705.2 Eufriesea mexicana | reverse complement strand
ATGTGTGTATGGATGAATGTATTGGTGTATGTATGGATGTATGTATTGATGTCTGTATGGATGGATGTATGGTTGGATGTATTGGTGGGTGGATGTATGGAAGTATGGGTATATGGATGTATGGATCTATGCAAGTATGTATATATGGATGCTTGTATGGATGAGTCTATGGATGTATGCATGGATGTATGCATGGATGTATGCATGGATGTATGCATGGATGTATGTAT
>NW_017052347.1:0-230 GCF_001483705.2 Eufriesea mexicana | reverse complement strand
TCCACACATAACTGTATGAAATTTCTACAAGCCTTTGGAGTTTCTTTTGCCCACAATTCTAACTTAATATTACCAACAGTTGTTTTCATTACAACCTAGTTATAACAAATATGTTAGTTTGATTAATGTAAAATACTTTTAAAATTAAATTTATTGAAACTTATTACTTATTATTGTAATTCAAATTAGAAATTATTTAATATATTAATATAGAAATTTGGAAAGTAAAT
>NW_017052346.1:0-230 GCF_001483705.2 Eufriesea mexicana | reverse complement strand
GTATAGATAGATGCATGGGTTGGTGGGTGGACGTATTTATGGATGGATGTAAGGATCCATGGACGTATGGGTGGGTTGATGTGTGGATGGATGGATGTGTGGAACGATACATGTATGTCTATATGGATGTGCGGGTGGGTGAATGGATGGGTGGATGAACTGAAGGACGGATGAAAGGAAGGGTGGTGGAACGGATGCATGGATGGATGGAAGGGCGTATGTATGGATGC
>NW_017052345.1:0-230 GCF_001483705.2 Eufriesea mexicana | reverse complement strand
ATAATGACAGACTATTTCACTAAAGTCAATGCTATACTCTTTTAACCTAACCAAACGAATCATTACCGGACGTAACGTAGCTCAAACCAACGTGACGCGACCACGAATGCTGGCCTCTCCAGAGCCAAGCAGAACACATTAATGGAGATTTGCAAGCAGAAATCCATAGAATCGCAATGTATATCGGAGAAGTCAAATCTGCCGAAACCAAACCCAAACTAATAGAACAT
>NW_017052344.1:0-230 GCF_001483705.2 Eufriesea mexicana | reverse complement strand
AGAGCGTAAAGATAGACCGCACAGCAGTGTGTAGGGGAAAAGTCAAAGACATGCTGACCAAACATAACCTAACCTAACATAGCCAAACGTAACATGACACAAACGATTCTGCCGCGACCACAACTGCTGGCGTCGCCAGAGACAAGCAGATAATAGCATAGCAATGGGGGGCGCAGGTACCGACCGAATAGCAGTGTACTCCACAAAAGTGAAAGTTACCCTATCCAAAC
>NW_017052343.1:0-230 GCF_001483705.2 Eufriesea mexicana | reverse complement strand
GTATGGAGGGACGTGTGGATGGTTGTGAGGGTATATTTATATATGTGCGTGGGGATGTATGTACGGATGTATGCATGTGTGTAAGTATGGATGTATGGCTGGATATATGGATGGACGGATGAATGGATTTTTGGATGGATGTACGGATGGATGAATGGACGCATGGGTGGATGTATGGATGGATGTATGGGTGGGTGGATGGGTGTATGGAGGGACGGCTTTATGGATGT
>NW_017052342.1:0-230 GCF_001483705.2 Eufriesea mexicana | reverse complement strand
GGTTGAGTTCGATTACGTATGTTTGTGGTAGGTTACTCTGGGTTAGGTTAGTGTAGCTTAGACCCTTGTGCACAACATTGTAATCCTATGGGTTTCTGGGTTTTACTACGCTCTATCATATTGTGATTGCCTCTACGGACGCCAGAAACAGTCCTCTCTGCACGTTGCTATGTGTCACGTTACGCTCGGTTAGGCGATGTTAGTTTAGGTTTTGTCAGCATATCTTTGAC
>NW_017052341.1:0-230 GCF_001483705.2 Eufriesea mexicana | reverse complement strand
TGGTGAGACCTGGTAATTGGTATCGTTTTTCAAAGAACAATTTTTGCAAAACGATACCAAGCTAAGAGCTATGCACCTACTTTAAAATATTTCTTATCCATTATAAATTTTCATTGCTCCTTATTAACTTTGAAAATACACAGTCAGCAATCCTTCTTCTAGTTAGTCAAAGGGTTCATGCGAAACTGTATAGGCTCTAAAATTTGTATTATAACTACATTCCTAATTAT
>NW_017052340.1:0-230 GCF_001483705.2 Eufriesea mexicana | reverse complement strand
CCAGCCGCATTCTATAGCAATCCAATGGCTGCAGCAAAACAATAGAATTTATCCACCTCATTTGTGCAGAGATATTTGCTCTCCACCATATTAGTTGATATTGAGCTTTCCGGTCTGAATCATGTGCAATCAAAAGGCTACAGCAAACCAATGGAAACTTTCCATCATATTTATTCAGACAAGTTTGCTCACCACGATATTAGTCGAGAATGTCAACAAAATTGAACTTT
>NW_017052339.1:0-230 GCF_001483705.2 Eufriesea mexicana | reverse complement strand
GGACGCAATTGCTCGCCCCTCCAGAGGAGAGCAAAGTGTGGAAGAGGACAGTACATCACAGAGATGCACCGAATAAGAGTGTATAGCATGAAAATCAGAGCTATATTATACAAACTTATCCTAACCAAGCCTAACCAAACGTAACATAACTCAACCTGACGTGCCACGACCACAATTGCTCACCTCCCCAGAGACGATCAGAGCATAGTACAGCAATGTAGGGCGCAGAA
>NW_017052338.1:0-230 GCF_001483705.2 Eufriesea mexicana | reverse complement strand
TCGGTGGATTTCTGCGCTCCAGTGTGCCCCAGTATGTCCTGCTTGCCTCTGGGGTGGCCAGCAATAGTGGCCGAGGCGCGACGGGTTGAGTTAGGCTACGTTTGGTTATGTTCTGTGGTTTGGGTAAGGTTACGTTCGGTTATGTTCTGTTGGCTAGGGTTTGGTTCGGGTGGCTTAGACTTTACTGATATACACTGAGATTCTATGGATTTCTGCGTTTTATTCTCCAC
>NW_017052337.1:0-230 GCF_001483705.2 Eufriesea mexicana | reverse complement strand
CAATAGAATTTTCCTGGAAAATTCAATTTTATTGACATTTCCGACTAATATTGTGGTGAGCTAGCTTTATTGCATAATTAAGTAGGGTAGATTCTACTGGCGTGCTACAACCGTCGCAATGCAATAGAATCTGGCTGGAAAGTTCAATTTTATTGACATTTTCGACGTATATCGTTGTGAGCAGGCTATCTTGCATAAATAAGGAGGAAATATACTGTTGGCGCGCTATA
>NW_017052336.1:0-230 GCF_001483705.2 Eufriesea mexicana | reverse complement strand
CTTTACAACTTCTAATTCTTCTTGAGTTTTTACTTCGTCGTCACATTCCCAATCACTACTGCAGCCTTTCTTCCTGTATTTATTTGCAAGTCCAGATGGTTCAACAGATGGTTGTGAGCTTAATTTTGGATCAGTTAAATGAACATGAGCTGATTTGCCTTTACCAGTAAACTTTTTATTTAATATCACAGATTCTTCATCATCTTCCTTTGCTTCTCCACCAAATGATA
>NW_017052335.1:0-230 GCF_001483705.2 Eufriesea mexicana | reverse complement strand
TCGACCCAACAGTCGAATTCTTCCCTCACCTTCGTATCAAGCAGCAAAACGTTCTTTCACCGGATTAACGACACTGCGGTGATCGATTGCCCATTGAATGAACCGAAGAAAAGCAATCATTGACAGCGACAGCTATCAATCCACTTCCCTGTCCGATTTCATTGTTAAACGTGTTAATCATCGCTTATGCAACGATCGTCTCTCGGCCATATCACTTTGACACAATCGCT
>NW_017052334.1:0-230 GCF_001483705.2 Eufriesea mexicana | reverse complement strand
GGGGCGGATTCCAGCATTCTAATGTGCTATAACATGCTCTGCTTGGCTCTGGTAAAGTCTGTAGTAGTGGTATCGGCGCGTCGTATTGAGTTAGGCTACGTATGATTAGGTTAGTTTAGTTCAGGTTACGTTAGTATACGTTTGACAATTGTGGCTTCCACTGCAGAGCGGCGCTTTTCTGCGCTATCCTGTTCTCTGGTATATTCTGGCAGGCTCCGTGGAGGTCAGCA
>NW_017052333.1:0-230 GCF_001483705.2 Eufriesea mexicana | reverse complement strand
CGACGAGAGAAGCGTCAATTATTAATTACTAAAAATTCTAAAATTCTAATATCACTCGGTGTCCGCGTGCCGCAGGACGAAAAATTCTCCTGCAAAGGACTAATTAAAAACATTCCAGGGAAGCCGCGTCCCTTCAGCTGTAGCGCGTTAAGAGTCCCCGCGTTGCACGACTGTGAAAACCATCAAACGCGACACTCGAGGCGGAAAGTAAGGCACCGTTTTTTCCCGCG
>NW_017052332.1:0-230 GCF_001483705.2 Eufriesea mexicana | reverse complement strand
AGCAATGCCTTTAGGGCTATAGTCTGCTATTAGGTGGGTTTCTGCGCCCTTCAGGGCTCTAATATTTTCAGCTTGGCTCTGGCAAGGCCTGCAATAAATGTCTCGGCACGTTGCGACTAGTAATGTTGCGTTCGGTCAGGCTATGTTTGGCAGGGATAGCTTTATCTTTTGTGCTGTGCACTGCTGTTCGGTAGATATCTGCGCCCTACTGTTATCTAGTATGTCCTGCT
>NW_017052331.1:0-230 GCF_001483705.2 Eufriesea mexicana | reverse complement strand
CGCCCTTCTCTCCACCAATGTACTCTGCTTGGCTCTGGTGAGGCCAGGTGTAGCGGTCGCGTCTCGATAGGTTGTGTCCGGCTACGTTTGGTTACGTTACGATTGGCTATGTTAGGAGAGGATAGCATTGACATTAGTGCTATGGCCAGATATTAGGTGGATTTCTTTGCCATACTGTGCTCTAACATTTTCAGCTTGGCACCGACAAGACCAGCAATAGCTACCTCGAG
>NW_017052330.1:0-230 GCF_001483705.2 Eufriesea mexicana | reverse complement strand
TGTGCAAAAATTGTATAAGAATGTTGTGCAAGGAGCCAGCTATGCGATATAGTTATAAATGTTCATAAATTAATCGCAGAAATTGCATAATTTGTTAATTTCACAATTATTCCCCAATAATTCCCAATCGCTAATACGTTCTTCTTTCCTTTTTTTATTTGGAAGTCCAGGAGGTTCATCAGCTGGTTGTGAGCTTAATTTTGAATCAGTTAAATGATCATGAGCTTATT
>NW_017052329.1:0-230 GCF_001483705.2 Eufriesea mexicana | reverse complement strand
ATGTATGTATGGATGTATGTATGTATGGATGTATGTATGTATGGATGTATGTATGTATGGATGAATGTATGGATGTGTGTATGTATGTATGCATGGCTGTATGGATCGGTGGATGTGTGGATGGTTGGACGTATGGATGGATGGGCGTATAGAAGGATGGAAGTTCAGATGGATGTATGGATGGATCGATGGCTGTATGGACTGATGGATGTAGGCAGGGATGTATGTAT
>NW_017052328.1:0-230 GCF_001483705.2 Eufriesea mexicana | reverse complement strand
ACTTGCCAGAGAATATGTCTATTCAAAATCCATAAGCTGTCTGAGCTTGGTGATTTGATTGCTCAACGCCTTCAATCCAATTGCAAGCAAAGCCATCTACTTGCCAGAGAATAGGTCTATTCAAAGCCTATAATCTGTTATAGCTTGGAGAATTGGCCGCCCAACGTCTTCAATCCAATGCCAAGTACAGCCATCTTCTTGCCAGAGGATAGGTATATTGAAAGTCTATA
>NW_017052327.1:0-230 GCF_001483705.2 Eufriesea mexicana | reverse complement strand
TGTGCTCTAGTACATTCTGCCTGGCTCTGGATATATCAGCAAGAGTCGTCTAGGCTCGCTAGGTTGAGTTAGTTTACGTTTGGTTATGTTATGTTTGGTTAGGTTAGGGGGACTATACGGTAGAATTCAGCGCTCTACTGTGCTCTAGAATGCTCTGATTGTCCCTGTGGAGGCCAGCAATAGGAGTCTCGGTGAGTTAGCTTGAGTTAGGTTACGCTTGGTTATGTTAC
>NW_017052326.1:0-230 GCF_001483705.2 Eufriesea mexicana | reverse complement strand
AGCAATGATGAGCGCAGAAGTTGAAGCTACCCTAACCAGACACAACTTAACTTAACATAAGCACACGTAATCTATCTCAAACTAACGTGTCGCGATCAGTATTGCTGGACTTTGCAGAACCAAGCAGAGGATAATATATTGGAGTAGAGCGCATAAATCCGTAGAAGCACTGTGTATAGCAGAATAGACGAAGGTATCAAAACATAACCAGAGCAAACGTAAGCTATCCA
>NW_017052325.1:0-230 GCF_001483705.2 Eufriesea mexicana | reverse complement strand
ACTAGACCCAACGTGCCGCGACCATAATTGCTGGCCTCGCCAGAGCCTATCAGGACACTCTAGTGGAGAGTAGAACGCAGAAATCCATAGAATCGCAGCATATATGGGATACGACGAAGCTACCCGTGCCTTACCCTTACCAACATAATATAGCCCATCATACCCGCACAAAATCTAACGTGCCGAGATCGCTATTGCTGCCCTCCCCAGGGACAAGCAGGGCATCCTGG
>NW_017052324.1:0-230 GCF_001483705.2 Eufriesea mexicana | reverse complement strand
CAAGCGTACCTAACTCAACCTAAAGTGCCTACACCACCGTTGCTAACCTCCCAAGTACGAAGGGGAGCACATCAGTGTGCTGAAATCCGCCGTAATGCAGTGTTAAGAACAAAGACGAAGCTGTCCCCTCCTAGCCGGACCTACCGCAAAATGGACAAGCGTAACCCAGCTCAACCAAACGTGCCGCGAAAACTACTGCTGGCCCCAACATGGCCAAGCAGAGCATGTTA
>NW_017052323.1:0-230 GCF_001483705.2 Eufriesea mexicana | reverse complement strand
CCTAGCCATATATTGCTTGACTCCCAATCGCCGAGCAGGGCGTATTAAGAGAGTTCAGAGCGCATAGGTCCATTTTAAAGCGCGAAAGTCAAAGATATCCTACCCTAACCTGACCTAACCTAACTTAGCCGAAGGAAGCCTAACTCACCCAAACGTACATAGACCACCATTGCTTGCATCCACAGCGCCAAGAAGCGCATATTTGGGCACAGTAGAGCTCAGAAATCCAC
>NW_017052322.1:0-230 GCF_001483705.2 Eufriesea mexicana | reverse complement strand
ATCGTAACATAAGCAAACGTAACATAACAAAACCGAAGGTGACGCGATCACTATTGCTGGCCAGCGCATAGCAAAGGAGCGCATATTAGTGGAGAGTAGAGCCCAGAGATCAATAGAATCGTTGTGCGTGGCAGAAATGTCAAAGCTGCTCTGACCTAAGCTAATTGAACTTAACATAGCCAAACGTAACCTAACTAAGCCTAACGTGCCTCGACCACTATTGATGGCCT
>NW_017052321.1:0-230 GCF_001483705.2 Eufriesea mexicana | reverse complement strand
CATAACACAACCCAACGATCCGAGATCACTATGTCTGTCCTCCCCAGAGCCAAGCATAGTATACTAGAACGCAGTGGAACGCAGAAATCCGCGGAAAGCAGCGTATTGCACAGAAATCTGTACTACCATATCCTAACCTCAACAACCGTAACATAACCGAACGTAGCGTATCCTAACCTATCGTGCCGAGGCCAATATTGCTGGCATTCTCACGTCTAAGCAGAATAAAC
>NW_017052320.1:0-230 GCF_001483705.2 Eufriesea mexicana | reverse complement strand
ATTTATGCAAGAAAGGCAGCTCACCACAATATTAGACGAAAATGTCAATAAAAATGAATTTTCGAGACAGATTCTTCTGCATTGCGGTGGATATAGCACACCAAAAGAACTTTTCCTCCTTATGTATGCAAGGAAGTTATCTCACCACGGTAGTAGTCGAAAATGTAAATAAAATTGAAATTTCCAGCCCGATTCTGTAGCAATGCACCGGCTATAGCACGCAAAAAGGA
>NW_017052319.1:0-230 GCF_001483705.2 Eufriesea mexicana | reverse complement strand
TCCAATGGCAAGCACAGCCTACTACATGCCAGAGAATAGGTCTATTCAAAATTTATAATCCGATATAGCTTGGTGAATAGGTCGCCAAACGCCATTTACCAATGGCAAGTACAACCATCTACTTGCCAGAGAATAGGTCTATTCAAAATCTATAACGTGATATAGCATGGTGAATAGATCGCATAACACCTCCGATCCACTGGCAAGTGCAGGCATCTACTTGCCAGAGA